>NC_048304.1:27813541-27856588 GCF_013100865.1 Trachemys scripta elegans
AAGTGGGCTGTAGTCCACGAAAGCTTATGCTCTAATAAATTTGTTAGTCTCTAAGGTGCCACAAGTACTCCTGTTCATTTTAGAGGATTCCAAACAGCATTTCAGCCAGTGGTCCCCCAAGCTGCAATGGAGTTAACATAAATCTGGTTAAAGGGGCTGGGCTTCAAGTATAGCAGCTCCTCTAAACCTGGCCACCTGTAAAAGGGCCTAGCTTTACCTATGCTATACTCTGGGCTCTGGAACAAAAGCACAGATTTCTCTGACTCTTTCCTGGGCTGGCTGGATTCATCTTCACTGCACTGCAGACCTGGGGATCCTGCAGCCCACAGACAGGTGCACCTGTGGGTTGTGAATTCTGAGGCCGTTACTTTGTTGTGAATTTCACTTCACTGCCATTTGGTAAACCAGGTTTGTAACTGACATGCTGGTAAGGGTTCTGGCTAAAAGAGTCTAAACGAGTCTAAGAGAATCTGCCGAAAGCTGAGAGTCTAAGCAAGGTTTATTGAAGAGAATGGATAAAGGTTACATTATCTTAGATTCCGTTATAATTACTTAAGGTCACTTCTGAATTTGAACTTCATGTTTCTAAAGGTAAAACGTGCTATTAAAATGCATAGCATTACTATGTTTCCAGACAACTCTCTACATTTAAACATCATGTAAGAAAATAACTTGAGTATTATTAGATTCATAGAATCATGAAATATCAGGGTTCGAAGGGACCTCAGGAGGTCATCTAGTCCAAACTCCCGCTCTAAGCAGGACCAATCCAAAACTAAATCATCCCAGCCAGGGCTTTGTCAAGCCTGACCTTAAAAACCTCTAAGGAAAGAGATTCCACCACCTCCTTTGGTAACTCATTCCAGTGCTTCACCACCCTCCTAATGAAAAAGTTTTTCCTAATATCCAACCTAAACCACCCCCACTGCAACTTGAGACCATTACTCCTTGATCTATCATTTGCTACCACTGAGAATAGTCTAGATCCATCCTCTTTGGAACCCCCTTTCAGGTAGTTGAAAGCAGCTATCAAATCCCCCCTCACTCTTCTCTTCTGCAGACTAAATAATCCCAGTTCCCTCTGCTTCTCCTCATAAATCATGTGCTCCAGCCCCCTAATCATTTTTGTTGCCTTCCACTGGACTCTTTGCAATGTTTCCACATCCTTCTTGTAGTGTGGGGCCCAAAACTGTTCACAGTACTCCAGATGAGGCCTCACCAATGCCGAATAGAGGGGAATGATCACGTCCCTCGATCTGCTGGCAATTCTCCTACTTACACAGCCCAAAATGCTGTTAGCCTTCTTGGCAACAAGGGCACACTGTTGCCTCTATCCAGCTTCACGTCCACTGTAACCCCTAGGTCCTTTTCTGCAGAACTGCTGCCTAGCCGGTCGGTCCCTAGTCTGTAGCAGTGCATAGGATTCTTCCGTCTTAAGTGCAGGACTCTGCACTTGTCCTTGTTGAACCTCATCAGATTTCTTTTGGCCCAATTCTCTAATTTGTCTAGGTCCCTCTGTATCCTATCCCTACCCTCCAGCGTATCTACCACTCCTCCCAATTTAGTGTCATCTGCAAATTTGCTGAGGGTGCAATCCAAGCCATCCTCCAGATCATTAATTAAGATATTGAACAAAACCGGCCCCAGGTCTCACCCTTGGGGCACTCTGCTTGATACCGGCTGCCAGCCAGACATGGAGCCATTGATCACTACCCATTGAGCCCGATGATCTAGCCAGCTTTCTATCCACCTTATAGTCCATTCATCCAGCCCATACTTCTTTAACTTGCTGGCAAGAATACTGTGGGACACCGTATCAAAAGCTTTGCTAAAGTCAAGGAATAACACATCCACTGCTTTTCCCTCATCCACAGAGCCAGTTATCTCATCATAGAAGGCAATTAGGTTAGTCAGGCATGACTTGCCCTTGGTGAATCCATGCTGACTGTTCCTGATCACTTTCCTCTCCTCTAAGTGCTTCAAAATTGATTCCTTGAGGACCTACTCCATGATTTTTCCAGGGACTGAGGTGAAGCTGATTGGCCTATAGTTCCCCGGATCCTCCTTCTTCCCTTTTTAAAAGATGGGCACTACATTAGCCTTTTTCGAGTCATCGGGGACCTCCCCCAATTGCCATGAGTTTTCAAAGATAATGGCCAATGGCTCTGCAATCACATCTGTCAACTCCTTTAGCCCCTCAGATGTAGTGCATCCGGCCCCATGTACTTGTGCTCGTCCAGCTTTTCTAAATAATCCTGAACCACTTCTTTCTCCACAGAGGGCTGGTGACCTCCTCCCCATACTGTGCTGCCCAGTGCAGTAGTCTCTGAGCTGACCTTGTTCGTGAAGACAGAGGCAAAAAAGCATTGAGTACATTAGCTTTTTCCACATCCTCTGTCACTAGGTTGCCTCGCCCATTCAGTAAGGGGCCCACACTTTCCTTGACCTTCTTCTTGTTGCTAACATACTTGTAGAAACTCTTCTTGTTACTCTTAACATCCCTTGCTAGCTGTAACTCCAAGTGTGATTTGGCCTTCCTGATTTCACTCCTGCATGCCTGAGCAATATTTTTATACTCCTCCCTGGTCATTTGTCCAATCTTGCACTTCTTGTAAGCTTCTTTTTTGTGTTTAAGATCAGCAAGGATTTCACTGTTAAGCCAAGCTGATCACCTTCCATATTTACTATTCTTTCTACACATCGCGATGATTTGTTCCTGCAACCTCAATAAGGATTCTTCAAAATACAGCCAGCTCTCCTGGACTCCTTTCCCCCTCATGTTATTCTCCCAGGAGATCCTGCCCATCAGTTCCCTGAGAGAGTCAAAGTCTGCTTTTCTGAAGTCCAGGGTCCGTATTCTGCTGCTCTCCTTTCTTCCTAGAGTCAGGATCCTGAACTCGACCATCTCATGGTCACTGCCTCCCAGGTTCCCATCCACTTTTGCTTCCCCTACTAATTCTTCCCTGTTTGTGAGCAGCAGGTCAAGAAGAGCTCTGCCTCTAGTTGGTTCCTCCAGCACTTGCACCAGGAAATTGTCCCCTACACTTTCGAAAAACTTCCTGGATTGTCTGTGCACTGCTGTATTGCTCTCCCAGCACACATCAGGGTGATTGAAGTCCCCCATGAGAACCAGGGCCTGTGATCTAGTAACTTCTGTTAGTTGCCTGAAGAAAGCCTCGTCCACCTCATCTCCTTGGTCTGGTGGTCTATCACAGATTCCCACCATGACAGCACCCTTATTGCTCACACTTCTAAATTTAATCCACAGACTCTCAGGTTTTTCTGCAGTTTCATACTGGAGCTCCGAGCAGTCATACTGTTCTCTTACATACAATGCAACTCCCCACTTTTTCTGCCCTGCCTGTCCTTCCTGAACAGTTTATATCCATCCATGACAGTACTCCAGTCATGTGAGTTATCCCACCCAGTCTCTGTTATTCCAATCACATCATAATTCCTTGATTGTGCCAGGACTTCCAGTTCTCCCTGCTTGTTTCCCAGGCTTCTTGCATTTGTGTATAGGCACTTAAGATAACTCGCTGATCATCCTGCTTTGTCAATATGAGGCAAGAGTCCTCCCCTCTTGCATTCTCCTACTCGTGTTTCCTCCTGGTATCCCACTTCCCCACTTACCTTAATCTTTAGACCTCTCAAAACTGAGCCCAGATTTTACAATTTTTAATTTATAACCATTGTTAGCAATCTATTTGTTAGCTATTGTTAGCAATCTATAAAGAAATGCATAAATTAGCCATCTACATGTTTATTCCTTAAAGCTAAACCTCTTCTTTTTATGATCATGATTTTAAAATCTTGGATTAAAGACTCAAAGTAAATTAGTATGCGGAATCTTACTGTTCTTAAATGCATTTTAAATACTTCTCTAGCACCCAGTATCTATGTGTTGTAGGTGATGACTCATTAGGTTAGTGTCTTTGGCCAGGCAAATAAAACATTTTAAGGTTATTTCTCCAAGGAAAGCCTGGATGTTAAATGTGGTTGTTTGAAAATAAAATAAGATTCTCCCATTTCTAAATAGCCAGCATAAGATCCCATTGTAACTTACAGCCAGAGGCCTACCTCGGTAGCAGATCAGAGCTAAACCACCACGATGGGAGCTCTGGGAAGTCCGCACACATGGCTTTCTCTTACACCAAGAAAATGAACTAGTGAGTGCTGCCTCATCTGCTGGGTAATCCACTGAGGGCACCTTAAATGGGGGCATCCTGCACCACCCAAGTGTCCCGAGGGTGATGAATCTTTGCCCTGTACCAACTAATTTGGTTTCAACATGTTAAGATGGAGTTAATACTATTCCCTGTGGTTTGGATCTATCCATCTGACGAAGTGTGTGTTGCCCAGTTTATTTCACACATGAAACTTGTAAAGTATATGAAAAGGTTTGGTCATCTAAATCAATGTGCTCAACAAAACTGTCTATTTATAATTAGTAAAGTGAATGAGCAATAGTGTGAAAGATGGGTCCATCTAACTGTGCTCAATAATAAAGGGCTATAATACAGAGATTAATAATACCAAGTATGATACTAAGTATATAATATCTTTTGAAACAATCTGTTTTAACAGCTAATTCTGCCGTGGGTTTTTTTATTTGTTTGTTTTTTAGTGTTTTCTGAAAGACATGGATTCAAATATGGTATAATGGTCTACATTATTTGGATTGAAAACCAGTATGTGACTGGTATCTTAATTTACATAGAAGCTGTAAATCAAACAAAAGTTCCATATGCAGGTCTGAACTCTATCCAATATGTTGTGTTATCACCTTAAGAGATTTGGGTTGCTTAAGAAAGACTTATAGACTAACAGACGTATTGGAGCATAAACTTTCGTGGGTGAATTCCACTACATGTGTCTGACGAAGTGGGTATTCACCCACAAAAGCTTATGCTCCAATATGTCTGTTAGTCTATAAGGTGCCACAGGACTCTTTGTCGCTTTTTACAGATCCAGACTAACACAACTACCCCTCTGATACTTTAAGAAAGACTGTTCAAGTTATTGATCAGTCTTTCATTTGTTTCTTCCAGTAAAGGTTTTGGAGCAAGATGTAGTAATTCAACTGCAGGACCTTTTAGCAGATATCTGGAGTCTGATTTATTTCTAATCTAGTTTCCATCCATTTTATTTAAACTTTTGGGGGGCAAAATGCTCTTTTGAAGATTTACAGTGATAGATAAACCTGAGATACTAGAAATGAGGTCAGAATAAATCATCTTCAATTCCTGGATGAGTTCATGGGAATTGGTATCCTCCTGTAAGTAGTTTAAAATCATCTCTCTCCATGTGGACTCTGTGTGTTACACTGTTCATTTGAAACTATTACATTAAATCACCATCCCTCAGGGCTCTATATTCTAGACTTTTTAATATTTATATTTTCCCATTTCACAGTACTATTTGCAGGCCTGTGTTTGATTATCATATTTATGCAGATCTCTACCCTTCTCTCTGTTCCTGAAGTTTCTAATGAGCTGGTACAGCAATCTACTTCTAGCCTCTTTGCAATCTTAGCTTGGATGTTTCTTAGCTTTTTGGATCTAAATAAAAAAAGGTTTTAATTAGCCCAAATCAACATCTGAAATCTTTTACTATACTCTCAGATTAAATTAGGTTCCACTGATTAATACTCAAGAATAAAAATCCAACATGCTATCTCTGGTTCTTAAATGTCATCTATGAAGCATGTTAATACTGTCATCCAAAATTCCTACCAGTCTATATGTAGCCAGAGATCCTGTGCTAGATTTCGAGCTGCCTAAGTCATCAAGGGCTGGGAGCATTGTGCACACAGCACAGTCAATCCCTTTGGGGGAAGACAGGCCTCGCTTCACTTGAGCATTTCCCTTGGATGACCCAGGAGTGTTGTTCACTGACACTAGGGGAGCAGTGTCAAGCAATGCTTAGCAAGTAGAAGGCAAGTGAAAGAAGCAATTAGGGGATTCTGTAGGGTATCCTACCAAAAAAATCTGGCATTGTCTGGGGAATATTTCTAGTCTATACTTACTCAAACGGATCAGAAGATTCTCATATATGCTTTGGTCTTCCTCAGACTGTAGGCTGCAATTCATTGTTGACTAGTATTTGTTTGGTTCTGTAATGTGTCTTCCATTTCTGTAGAGTCAGGAAGCTAAATTCCTAATAATGACTAATGTCTTACTTTATCTCTCCAGCTCTAGATGCTCTCTACAGGTTTCTGGCTTATCAATATACTGACTTCAAATTTTTAATATTTGATTGTTTACAAGACTGTATGTTTTTCACCAAGATATCTCCAGTCCTGTGTCTCCAGCTGAGCTTCCAGCTCAGTCTTGATAATACTTCTGTTGTGGGCTGCATCATTTTGTGTGTGGCCCGCTGGTGTATTTTGTACTTCACCTGTGGGATTTTTTTGTGAATTAGATCTGCAGAATGTTTGGCTGCCTGTCAGACTAAGATCTAGACTTACTTCTTTGGCTGTTATTTCAACTAATTTATAAACATTTTTATTATGTTTTTGGTTAGCTGCTCTCTGTGATGCTTGCACTAAGAACACTCTATAAAATCAAATGATTATTTGATTATCTGGTTGGTTTCCTGAATGTTTGATTGACAGGCTGAACAACCAACAGACTGACCTATTTTATTAGTGTAGTGATTCTCTTTGAAGTATTAATTGTGTCTTGTGTCCAGCTGTATTTAAGCAGGAGTTATAGCCATTATCTAAAATCTTCATTCTATTATTAAAAGAATTAATGATTGCATTATGTTTTTCTATGCACAAGAAGGAAAGATTTCCTTGTGCTTGTAAAAAGCTAATAAGAATATGATGGTTTTTGTTGTCTGTTATGAGAGTAAATTTAGAGAGGTATGGATGCTGTTTGGAGACTTTGAAAGTAAACAGTATTAGGGTTTTTCACCCTTAGATAAAGGTGTGTTACTCTCAGTAACATTAATAGGAGGGACATGTTTACAAGGGATGTTCAAAAAGTTCAATATACCCCTAAAGTTTCACTGCATTCAGACAATGTTATAGAAATGATCATTTCAGTTAAAAAACTCTAAGATCATAGAATCATAGAATATTAGGGTTGGAAGAGACCTCAGGAGATCATCTAGTCCAATTCCTGCTCAAAGCAGGACCAACACCAACTAAATTATCCCAGCCAGGGCTTTGTCAAGCTGGGCCTTAAAAACCTCTAAGGATGGAGATTCCACCGCCTCCTTAGGTAACCCATTCCAGTGCTTCACCACCCTCCTAGTGAAATAGTGTTTCCTAATATCCAACCTAGACCTCCCCCACTGCAACTCGAGACCATTGCGTCTTGTTCTGTCATCTGCCACCATTGAGAACAGCCTAGCTCCATCCTCTTTGGAACCCCCCTTCGGGTAGTTGAAGGCTGCTATCAAATCCCCCCTCACTCTTCTCTTCTGCAGACTAAATAACCCCAGTTCCCTCAGCCTCTCCTCGTAAATCATGTGCCCCAGCCCCGTAATAATTTTCGTTGCCCTCCGCTGGACTCTCTCCAATTTGTCCACATCCCTTCTGTAGTAGGGGGACCAAAACTGGACACAATACTCCAGGTGTGGCTCACCAGTGCCGAATAGAGGGGAATAATCACTTCCCTCGATCTGCTGGCAATGCTCCTACTAATGCAGCCCAATATGCCATTGGCCTTCTTGTTACAATGAGTTAGTATTGCAGGGAAAGCTTAATATTTGAGACAGATAACAGGTTGCCGAGTGCATGCTCCTTTTGGTACATTTTGTTAAAAGTACAGGAATTATGACTGGGTGATGTTTCTTTCTAATATTGGAATATGTTACTACAGTACTGGAGATATATGATATAATTTTAAAATGTTAATATGTTAAGTAAAGGATCACTGGGACACATGCAGACAACATCTCTAGCTACCCAGTACAAAAGGCTTGGAAATACCTCAGATTATATAGGAATATTTCACTGAGAGAATTTAAGACTCCTAACATGCATCCCTAATACGGTGTGTTATACAGGGGTCCCCATTAAAATCAGCATTTGCCAGTTGGCAGCCAGGCGTATCTGAGATACCACCGTTTTTCCTTACACTTATGGCTTGTCTTCAGAGCAATGTTAGCTCAAAGTATAACTCAAGCTTTGCCCCTAATCCAACTCCTGTTCACTCATAAAATCTCTAGCTCAAGTTAAATGATGTTTAAACCTGAGCTAGCTGGCCCATCAGGAGGTGTGGGGTGAAGTCTAAGCACTGTTGCCACTCAAGTTAGCAATGCAATGGGGAGCCAGCTACAGGCTACAAATATGATTTAGCACAACTCATCAGATACTAATCACTCTGCTAATCCAGTCCCTTGGTGCTGCTATCAAATTACTTTGTGTGGCTGAGGGTTGTTTCACAGTATGGCCACTGACACTCAAGCTATGCTAGCTCGCATATCGTAACTCAAATATAGTAATTCAAGTTAACTGTTGCAGTGAAGAAAAATAGCTATGATATCAATGGTATCAAGGGCAAATTATGGCTTTTTAATGACAGGCACCATCATTTATTATATGTACCCTTATATATCAAAAGAAACTGCTGAAAATAAATTGCAAATTATAATACATCGGTACTTTATAAATTAAGCATTAGCCATAAATGTCATATAAACCTAGATAGTTTTATTTGATCTTCAAGGATATAAAAGCACATCTAGGGCCAGATTTTCAGTGAAAAGTCTGCATTTGCAAAATCGAGGTTCAGATTTCTGAACGCTTGAGTGTTTGCTAAAGCAAACAGGAAACATGGCAAAGAAAGTGGGCATACTCAACTTTAGGATTGATTCAAAGCATTAAGAACCAGTGTGTGTGACACCTGCCATCCTGTCTGAGAAAAAAGACCTCCTGAGCTGAAAGCATAAGTTTCTACAGACTGAACTAAAGTACAGTGCTCTACAGCTGGGGCTGTCACAGATTCACATTCTCTGTTTATCAAACATATAACATAACACACACTGACCAGTGGGTTACATGTATATGCACAACTTAGAATTAGAGAAATATACAGGCAATGGCCCACACACACACACAATAACCTGATTTTCAGCAATCACAGGCAACTTTGTGAGTAGCAGGACCCATATGAGTCAACAGTAATTGAATGGTGCTCAGCACCTACCAGGATTAGGCCTGAAATCAACTCTGGATGTGTACAAGAGAATATTATTATTTAAACCTGATCATTTCACAGTGGAGTTCACTGTCGTTATCCAGGTGATAGTGAGCAGTATTAGTGAATGTTTTTGGAAGCTGTCATTTTCTGCTGACAGAACATAAGAACATGAAAACATAAGAATGGCCATACTGGATCAGACCAATGGTCCATCTAGCTCAGTATCCTGTATGCCAATGCCAACATAGCCAATGCCAGATGCTTCAGAGGGAATGAACAGAACAGGGCAATTATAGAGTGATGCACCCTGTTGTCCAGTCTCAGCTTCTGGCAGTCAGAAGTTTAGGGACATGCAGAGCATGGAATTGCATCTCTGATTATCCTATCCTCTGGGAACTTATCTAATTCTTTTTTTAATCCAATTACGCTTTTGGCCTTCACAGCATCCCCTGGCAATGAGTGCCACAGGTTGACTGGGCATTGTGTGAAGTATTTCCTTATGTTTGTTTTAAACATGCTGCCTATTAATTTTATTGGATGGCCACTGGTTCTTGTGTTATGTGAAGGGATAAATAACACATCCTTATTCACGTCTCCAAACCATTCCTGATTTTATAGAGCTCTATCATATCCCCCTTAGTCATCCCTTCTCTAAGCTGAACAGTCCCAGCATTTTTAATCTCTCCGCATTTTTGTTGCCATTTTCTGTACTTTTTCCAATTATAATATATATTTTTTAAGATGGGGCAACCAGAACTGCACGCAGTATTCAAGGTGTGGGCATACTATGGATTTATATAGTGGCACTATGATATTTTGTCTTATTATCTATCTTTTTTCTAATGGTTCCTAACACTCTGTTGGCTTTTTTGACAGCTTCTGCACATTGAACAGAAGTTTTCAGAGAACTATCCACAATGACTCCAAAATCTCCATCTTGCATGGTAACAGCTACTTTAGACTCCATCATTTTGTATGTATAGTTGGGATTATGTTTTCCAATGTGCACTACTTTGCATTTATCGACATCAAATTTCATCTGCCATTTTGTTGCCCAGTTCTATGAAACCCCTTTATAACTCTTTGCAGTCAGTTTGGACTTAACTATCTTGAGTAATTTTGTATCAGCTGCAAATTTTGCCATCTCACTGTTTATCCCTTTTTCCAGATCATTTATGAATATGTTGAACAGTGTTGGTCCCAGTACAGATCCTTGGGGGAACCCGCTATTTACCTCTCTCCACTGTGAAAACTCATCATATATTCTTATCCTTGTCTCCTATCTTTTAATTAGATCCAAGAGGGCCTTCCCCCTTATCCAATGACTCCTTACTTTGCTAAGAGCCATTGGTGAGGTATGTCATCAAAGGCTTTCTGGAAGTCCAAATACACTATATCCACTGGATCACCCTTGTCTGCATGCTTGTTGACACCCTCAAAGAATTCTAATACATTGTGAGGCATGATTTCCCTTTACAAAAACTGTGTTGACTCTTCGCCCATCACAGTGTGTTCATCTATCTATCTGATAATTCTGTACTGAAGTTTCAACCCATTTGCCTGGTACTGAAGTTAGGCTCACCAGACTGTAATTGGCAGGATCACTTCTGGGACTGTTTAAAAATATTGATATTAGCTATCTGACTGTCATACCCCATTTAACAGTTCTGCAATTTCATATTTGAGTTCCTTCAGAACTCTTGGATGAATACTATAGGGTCCTGGTGACTTATTATTGTTTGATTTATCAATTTGTTCCAAAACCTCCTCTAAACCTCATTTAACAATATGCATCAGGATGCAAAACATTGCACGTACTCCCTCCAACCCATCTTACACTTGTCCACAAGGTAACCCTAAGTAGGTACTTTTACTGGTCACACAGTAAACAAATGAAAACTAGGAATGTGTGCAGATTCTAATATTTGTACTGTATTTGTGTTTCTATTTGCTGCAGTATTTTTAGCACCTCCGGTAACTATAAATGGGGCCACATTTAGAAAGGATCTGTTCTATTGTCCCCATCAATAGCTCCCCAAGACTATAAAAAAACCACAATAACATAAACACAAGTTAAAATACAGAGATAATGGGGTTTCTTTGGGTTCTGTGAACAACCCTATTCAAAACTAATATGTATGCTTTCTTAACTGCACAAGACTTTTACACTTTTATTCATCATTATTGCTAAAAGTTTTTCACTTATTAGCTAATAGCAGATGAACCTGCCACAGCTTCATCAATAGGTAAAACCAAATTGAGAAAAGTGACATTCTTCCATCCTGGTAAAAAGATGCCAGCTTGCCAGTCAAAGGTGTATTGTGTCTACAGAGAGAGAGGTCCAAGAACCAATTTTATTTAAATGATGTCTTCAAAGCAAATTCAGAGCAAAATATTTGGTATATTTTACCAGGTGAGTATGCTTCTTTGACTGAGGTCAATAACCTCAGTGTCTTTTGCAATGAAATGAAAATTGACATCTATGTAGCGCAAATATCCCTCATGTGGAAAAACTATACTTAAATAATGGGTTTTTCTGAGTGAATTCTCAACTTTGCTTGTTATTGCCTCTCTTGGTCTCAAATAGCCTGTGTTTGATAATTCAAGGGCATATTGCAAGGCCCATATGTTTTTTTAATGTTTGGGGAGGGTGGAGTTTTATGATGGTGGTCTTGTTTTTATAATGGGGGGGCTTTAAATTTTTTATGCATTGGACAAACCAATTGGGTTATTAATTATTAAAGGGGGAAAGTCAGCTTAATTTATTTATTTTATTCTGTATGAATTATGTATTTTAAAATGTGTTATATCTCCTAGAGCTTTTAGGATAAGTTATCTTTGTATATATTGAAAGAAATAATAAATAATAGGCTCATAACTACCCAAATGTGGGTATGCTCTGGCTTCCAAAAATTAAAACAGCATGTGTTCTCTACTGCACCCCTCCTCTGCTCTGACTTCACTTTTATGGGGCATGGAAGATTTGGGTTTTTTCCATCACAAATACAAATGACATAAACACATGCACAAACTGAACATTCATAAAGTCTCCTGAGACAATTAGAAAAAGATAAGGAGAACAAGCAAGCAAGCGAGACAGTGAGAAAGAGAAAGAGAGAACAAGTGCATGTTCTGATTGTTCCAAGAAACCAGCACCAAATTATAGAAAGGGAAAAATATGCCTTATATGAGTAACACTTATGTCATAAGTGTCTGATCTGGACCCAAGCCTGCATTTTAAGTGTGCTAGTAAGTGGAGAACTGGGCTCTCTTTCAGAGCTATAACAGTATTTTCTGGTAAGCAAAGTTCAATATTTTGCCAAGTTTGTATCTTGTAATCTTACAGATTGTTGGTTTGCCATTTTAATTATTTTGTAATTGTGATATCATCTTAAGAAATGTCTCTGTGTAGCTAGACACCCCAGTGTATCATGTTGGATTAAATGCCAGGGGTACATGTGCTGATGTGGTACTGTATTTCATTTTTAGCTACAATATGCTTCATCTTGATTTGCAGCAAATGACCCCAGGCTATGTAAGCACCCATTCACTGGGATAATACCATACCCTTTACTGCATTAATTATTTCACAGAAGAATTTTGATATTAGCAAATAATCCCACTTGGCCACACTCAGCCACAAAGTAATCTAAATTGTGGGCTACTCTGAGCAACAGACCCACAGACTCACTCCTAGGTTGCAGTTCCAGCAACAAAAAATTTCAAATTTGTTTAGCAACTTCCCCCCATTTTAACATCATTTTGTTCAGAATTTTTGTAATTAATCCTTTTTTTTTTTTTGCTTCATCAGTCCTTTAAAATCTAAATTTTTTATCTTGCATTTACTAAGATCTTGATTTTGTAAACACTTACTACTGAGCAGAGTGATTACTATGAGAAGTCCCATTGACTTTAAGCAGGAAGTTTGGTCTTGTGGTTAATGCATTAGACTAGAACTCTGCCACAGACTTCCTGTATGCCCTTGCACAAGTCACTTACGGACAGATTTTTAGAGGTACTGAGGGGCCTAAATATGCAGATAAGTGCTTACTTCCCCTTTACTGCAATGGGAGCTAGACTCTTCTGCAAATCCCATTAGATATATATTTGCATATTTAGATGTCTAAATACCTTTAAAAATCTGTGTCTTAATCGCTCCGTACCTTAGTTCCCCATCTGTAAAATGGGAATGAAAATATCTCCTGTCTCCTTCTGTTTGTCCATTTATACCATAAGATCTTTGCAGTAGGGTCTGCTTCTCACTATGCCCCTGTGTAGTGCTGGATACAATGGGACCCTAACCTTAGCTGTGGTCTCTAAGTGCTACTGTAATGCCAAAAAATAAGTACTGTGCTTAGTAATACAAAAGTGTTTTCAGGATTGGTTCCTATGCAGCAGTGATGGCCTTTGATATATATTTTTGCTGTTTCTATGGAGACATACTTGGGCCAGAACCTTTCTTGAAGCATGAGAGTCAAGGCTTGATATGTCTGAAAAAATGGTTTGTAGGCCCCAAGGCAAATGAAGACAGTTGAGAGCTTGCTTGGGTCTAATTTACTATAATACTATGAAGATGCAAAAAGAGAGCTTTTAAACAAAATCAGAAAAGACCTACTTAAAAACTATAGGCTTGCAAAGGAATGCTAGTCCAAGGGACAGAAATATAAGATTAAATTTATCCAAATGGAATAGGCTTAAAAAAACCCAGCAGTGCAGAAATCTGCTTCTGAAAGAGCTTTTTAGCCTGAGGAATCCAGTGAGATGCTGTGACTGGAAGAAGAGTGCAGCTGTGCTCCTTTGCAGCAGAACTATCTTGCCAAGATTTCTTGTTCACAGTGTTGTTAAACATAGTTAGTTTCTCATCTGCATATTGAAGCTTGTTTTAAGAGTAAGCAAAGTTCAGAGATTTCTATTTCCTACCAAGCTACTTACCCAGTACAACACATCAGTCCATCCTTCCATGGTTATACACTGGAACACAGTTAACATCGCAAAGGCAAAATTGTCAAAGTTGGTTATGCCTCCATTTGGTCCGACCCAGCCGCCCCTACATTCGGTGCCATTTATGGCACACTGACGTCCATTCCCTGAGAATGCACAAGGTGCTGGATCATCTTCAACTAATATATCTGAAATTGACCAAAAACATTTCAGAATTCTGCATTCTCAACATTTTTGTGAAATAACATGCTTGTGAGGAGAAACTCCAACACTGACGGACTACAGACAGCATTACTTGGGCCTGGTCTATACTACCCGCCTGAATCGGCGGGTAGAAATCGACCTCTCGGGGATCGATTTATCGCGTCCCGTCGGGACGCGACAATCGATCCCCGAATCGGCGCTCTAACTCCACCAGCGGAGGTGGTAGTAAGCGCCGCCGACAAAAAGCGGCAGAAGTCGATTTTGCCGCCGTCCTCACAACGGGGTAAGTCGGCTGTAATACGTCGAATTCAGCTACGCTATTCACGTAGCTGAATTTGCGTATCTTAAATCGACTCCCCGCTGTAGTGTAGATGTACCCTTGGAGAGATTATTCATTGAAGGCTTGATCCTGAAAGGTGCTGGGAGTCTAAGGGTAATGCAGGGCACTCATTTCTCAGGATCAGGTATACAGAGCTCCTCTTCGATCTGGAAAAAGTAATCAGAGTGTCACAGCAAAACAGAAGGTAGGACAGATTGTTAATCACAAGGAGTTAACACTCTGTCCCACCTTGTATTTAGCTGTGACACCCTGATTACTTTTTCCAGACCTGAAAAAGAGGTCTGTGCAGGTCGTAAACTTGTCTCTTTCATCAGCAGAAGTTGGCCCATTAAAAGGTATTATCTCACCCACCTTATCTCTCTCATGTCTTGGAGCCAGCATGGCTACAACAGTGCAAATGAAATGAAGCACGTTGCCAGCTGTTGGTAACACAATGAATTTTTCAATTACTGAAGTTTAACTAACATATGCTTTCTTCTCATTATTCTTTCTTCCTTTTTCCATCCCATATTAACAATTTCCTTCCTCTCAGCAGGTAAGCAGTCCCGGACTAGATCCTGCATTTAATCTATTCCATTCCAGACTTCACTGGTGGAAATGTACCCTACTTACAAAACTTCATTTCTCTAGTGATGATCTTTCACTCCTCCGAAGACCTCCCATACCAAATATTTTCACTGTATCATTTAAACCCACATCTGAATGTAGGAAGATTGGATTCCTCTATTACTCATCTCAGTGCTTGCTCCTATAATCATGCTGCCCAAAGTGCTGAAGCAGAGAGACAGCCAGCTTTCTGCCTCAGGAGGGAATGTCTGCTCCGTGATATGACTAGCTCTTCACTAGTCTGGGATTCAAAGTCCAATTACTGTGTTTCCCACTGTAGGATGTCACTACATTATTGGGCTGACCCTTTGGCTACATTTTTTAAAAACAAGATCAGTTCATAGCAAGTATCCAGGCTCTGTTGTTCAGTTAGCATTTTAAAATTTAACATGCTTTTCCTAAAATCATGCAACCTTATGGAAATGAAGATTCGCAATAGTTTTAACGTCTAGGGCCTTATCATGCTCCCACTGAAGCCCCATTGACTTGAAAGGGAGTAGGATTGGTCCCTTATGTAAATTAATGGCTTCATTACTTACCTGAATCAACAAGAAAACATGATTTGTGCATTTTTCCAATAAAAAGTTCCAATCCTATAATAGCATAGATTATGATTACAAACAATACCAAAAGGGCAATATGGAGCAGGGGAACCATGGCTTTTATAATGGAGTTCAGGACAACTTGTAAACCTAAAAAAAAACAAAAAACACACACACACAAAGACAATGAGTTAGACTTTCTACGGCATTAACTTTTCCTGATTATGAAATCTTTTGCAATTACACATAATTAGAACACACAGAAATGCCATCAATTTAAAAAGTGTGGTGAACCTATGGTTTCCACTGAACAAAACACACCGAAAACTTCCTGCAGCCAGAATTTTCAAGCTGTTCAGTTTCAAAAGCGAATGTCCAAGCACAGGGCTGCTTTAAAAAATTTTAAAGCTTTGTATTCTGTTGCAAAATTCTAACTGAACATCGTCTGTGTTCAGTTAGGCTAATGTAACAGAAAGCAATGCTTGAAAGGCAACAACAAGAATCCATACTCCTTAGATGGTATGAATTCCAGGTGGTGCTGGGATTTTACATCACCTGAAGAATCTTGAAAAATCCTGTGCTCAGGCCGTCATCTTGCAATGAGCTCAGGGCAGGCAGGTGCAGGGGGGTCCATCTGCACAGAGCTCATTGCAGGATTAGGTCTTTGGTCTGGAAGGTTTATAGTGTTGTTAGAGAGCACTGCACCTGTATGATAAAGATCTTTAAAACTGATACATCTAAAACAACTTTAAAATATAAACATACTTGGACACATTCATTTACCTTTCACATTGTTTTTATAATTTTTCTTTTCCCTAAATGTATATTGGTTAAATTCTGCACTGATAGCCCTTCAGGCCTCAAGTGACTGGGGGCTGGCCCAGTATCAATGAAGCAGAATATGGCTCGCTTGTATTTAAACAAAGGCTTTGTCCATCACAGCATATCCTTCCCCTCCCCCCCATTCTGCTTGATTCTCCACTGAAGTTATTTTTCTAAATCTGTGTCATCACTATCATTTCCAGGGCAACAGATTATGATGTAATAAACACAGCATTATTAATTTGCTGCTGGATCAAATGTGGGAAACTGGGTTGTGAAACAGAGAGGCCTCATTCAACTCAAAGCATCAATAATTAGTAATGAATGAAAGGGAAATAGAAAGGATAATTAGAAAACTCAAGTGTCTTTTTTAAATAATTGCTCTATTTTTCAAGTTTCCTAGTTTTGGAAATTGCTCTTTTATTCCCTGTGGTGTAAGCATCAGTAAATCCCATTAAGATCAACAGGAGCTATTTGCGTGCAGGCAGGGCAGAAAACATGTTGTTTGCTTTGGCATACATTTACCTGCATATGGACAATTTTAGGAGTAGCTACATAGTATGTTTCCCAGGATTTGGGTATCAAAAATCTCAACTTTATTTTCTGATGCATTTGCTTTTGATCTTTAATTTATTTCATATAAAACTTCTAAAAGTTAAATGTATTCTTCTGTCTGCCTAGTGAACTGTGTAAGACGATCATACACTGAATGAGTTCACAATCCCTTATTCTACTTCAAACAGGATATCGCACATCTTGAAACACATTTTATCTACGTAACCAGATAACGAAAGTCAACTTTACCCTGTCACTTTTATTCTACTCTCTAGAGCAAGAAGGTTAAATAATCTGAAAAGATAACACAATGGAATGGTTATTTTATTCACTCCAACAGAATTAAATAGAAAATAGCTTACTGGGCACTCCTGATACAAGCCGGAGAGGTCGCAACACACGAAAGGCTCTTAGGGCTTTGACATCAAAGCCACCTGGTTTGCCACCTGAGTGGCTACCTCCTTCTGTTTCTTTGGTTAATTGTTCCAAAATTACACTAAACAATCTACCAAATAAAAAAAAAAAGAAAGGTCATCATCACCGTCCATTTACCAAGTAATCAAAAGTGTTAGGAAATTGCTTGAACTGAGAATAGTTCTGAAAAGCTGGTCAGCTGTCGAAATGACATATACTTATGTATTAAATCATGATATGAAGGTTATGAAGTGCAAGAGCTCCTAATCCCCCAAGAGAGGGATGATCACACAGAATCCACTAAATTAACATTCTGCTAATATACAGTCTCTGCCAGTTTTACACAGATGAAGCTACTTTATCACGGCTTTTTGTTCAAACATTTCAGATTGTGAGGTTTGCAAAATCAGTCTTTCCATTAGAACATTAAATAGATAATGACAAGAAACTCCCAGTTTTAAACGGTGTAGATTATATGAACTCCCTATGACACTACAGTTCAACATTCTAAACATAGTCAGCAAAAGAAAAAAACCCACAAAAATATTCTCCTTACAGTCAGACATTTCATAAAGTGTTTCTTAACTGGCAGAAGCCATTTACTAAAATAGTGTCAGAATGGAAGTTCAGTAACCATAACGGTTAAAACTGAAGCAGGTGGTTAAGGTCAGCAGTGGTCTCAATTTTTGTTTCATTTTGCATGCTATAGTTCAATTTGCGTTGTAAAAACTTCCATGTTTTGCTAGATTTCAGGTCTGAGCCGTGCAAGCCAAAGTGAGCATCATCCAGTTTTCCACACAGAACTATCATGCGATGCCTGATCAGGAGCGGTGCCAGGATTTTTGGCGCCCTAGGCAGAGGTCCTTCCGCGCTCCCGGTTGTCGTCGTCAATTCTGCAGCGGGGGGGGGGGTCCTTCCGCGCTCCGGGTCTTCGGGGCACTTCAGGGGGGGGCCCCGGGGAAGGGAAGGCCCCGCCGCAGAATTGCCGCCGAAGCCCCGGAGCGCAGAAGGCCCCCCGCCGCCGAATTGCTGCCCCCCTCAAATCCTGGTGCCCTAGGTGACCGCCTAGGTCACCTAAATGGAAGTGCCGGCCCTGTGCCTGATCAGAACTCAGCCAGCCTCGTTCCACTGAAAGGTCTGTGAACCTCAGCAAAAATTTCAATAAACTTGGCCTGTGTTTCAGGTTTATAAAATACACCTGAAAGCAGGAAAATTTTCTCCGGTTTTGAGTTTTGTCAGGAAAGTTTTTCACAGCTCTGGTTATAAATCATCAAGAATCACAGAGCAGCTGAGAAACAGGTGCTATGTTTAGTAGCTTGCCAGAGCTGGAATACTGGAAGCTTCCCCTGGACCCCAGCTTGGGTCACCCACTCCCCTTCCCCAGTCTGTCCTACCATCTGTGGAGCTCCTAGATCTTCGGGTCATGATCCGACCTACTGAATTTACACAAGTCAGAGATCCACATATTTTAAGAGATGACAGAATGCAGACATTTAACAGCGTATGCCCTGGTTCAGCAAGTCATTAAATATGGGCCTAACTGTAAGCATGTGAGTAATCACATTGACTTCAATGAAACTATTCATGTTCTTAAAGTTAGGCACATGCTTAAGCACATTGCTGAAATCAAGGCCTGAGTGGGAGGGATGCTGTCAGGCACTCAGTGCATAAGTAATTCCTCAAATTAGAGGTCCACAGGTACAGTAAACTGCTGTGCAAGCTTCCTCCCTTGGGACCCGATTCTGGACTCTTTTCTCAGGTAAAGCTCCCATTGAGAACAATGGAAATTTGGCCTGAAAAGTGAATGCAGGGCCAGGCACTAAACAAGTGGGTGGATTATTCTCTAAGCAATCCATAAACTGATTGATTTCAATGAGAGTTTTGACTGAGTTGGGACAGAGAAAAATGTGCAGGGCTAGCCTTCAGTTCTGCCAGCATATATCACTTCTATCAAATCCATCAAGCTATAAAGCCATTAAGCCCTTGATTTTCTTTAAAACATAACATTTACTATCCAATACGGTGTACTAAGGCTGTTTAATATTCTTTTAATTAAATGTCCAAATTATTTATGTTGGAAAACTGCCTTTTGCATATGCACCATAATTTCTTGTCTTATTGATGTGAATTTTGGAATGGTTGTCATGATTTTGCCTTTGAGCCATTACATTTTCTGCTGACAATGCACAATAAGAGCATTTAATTTAATGTACCTAGTGCTGGACACCAGTGGCAGCTCCTTTGAAGCTATTAAAATGTAAATATGAAATTCCATAACAAATTCATTCAAAAGGAATCATATCTAGAGATGATTCCATCTCTACATAGGGTCAAATACAAAAAACAATTTTTCAGTAGGCTTCTCTCTTAAGGGTGCAAGTTAATCAAATAACTGGCCCTGTACTGGCTTATGTTCTGTAACTGATTATTTTAAAACTAGGTTGCTTGGGTAAGAGTGCTGCATTTCCTGTGAGCCACTGACCTGTTTTCTGAGGGTTTCTTTTACTCTGGATGCTGGGTTGGATCTTTGACTACATGGTTTGCACCTCATACACCAAGCCTTCCTATTCTGGACTAGTGAAAGGGCAGGGACTTGGATCATAGAATGAGGCTTTGAATATCTGATGGGAGACAATCCAATTCTTCTTACATACCGCAGATTCAGGGTTAGCATTTGATGTAATTAAACTTAGCCAGTTGTAGTGACTGTTTTATAAGTAGGTGATAATTTTCTTATCACATGATGTTTTGGAGACAGAAGGCCAAATATAGAGGTGATGTACCAGGTGGTATGACACAGACCTCTCCTTACACTAATTTATCCTCCCTTACACTCAATTACACACATGTCACTCACAGAGATGTATGAAAATTTGGTGTAAGACAGACCCATGTCCCCTAGCAACATGGTTAGATGAGGGGTTCTAGTTTAGGGATTTGCTCAACTGCCCAGGGCTACAATAATCGCATAGCCACCAGATAAGGGACTCAAAGGGGTAGAGTACTCCAAAGATTGCTTGGTCTGAGAGAGGAGCTCCCTTGTGTGAAGTCCACAGCACCTGCCCACGAAGCACCCCACCACAGAAAGGCCTCACCAACCACCATGTGCACTGGGTCCAATCTGTTGAGGATCACTTGATCTGATGCAGATCCAGATTACGTGATGATTATCTATTATTTGTATTACTGTAGAACCTAGGAGCCTTAGTCATGGACCTCCTGCACATCGCAGGCCACGAAACCTCGCCTACCCATAATCTCTGGCTGAGTTACTGATATCCTCAAATCTTCATTTAAAGACTTCAAGTTATAGAGAATCCACCATTTACTCTAGTTCAAACCAGCAAGTGATCTGTACTCCACACTGCAGACAGGGCCGGCTCACCCATTAGGCGACCTAGGCGGTCGCCTAGGACGCTGCAATTTGGGGGGCGGCGACCGCGGCTGTATTTCCACGGCAGGACCTTCTGCCGCCTCTGTGGGGGGGCGGCATTTCGGGGTGGGACCTTCTGCCACCTAGGGCGGTGGAAAAGCTGGCAGCGCTCCTGACTGCAGAGGAAGGCAAAAAAAACCCCACCGGGTCTCTGCCAATCTGACTTGGGAGAAAATTCCTTTCCAACACTAAATATGGTATTCAGTTAGACCCTGAACATGTGGGTGAGACCCACCAGCCAGACACTTGGGAAAGAATTCTCTGTAGTAACTTCAGAGCCATGCCCATCTAGTATCCTATCTCCGGCCATAGGAGATAGTTGGTAAAAGCAGACCTTAATGGACCATATGCTATTGTTGGCAATCTCATCATGCCATTCCCTCCATAAACTTATCAAGCTCAGTCATATAACAAGTTAGGTTTTTTGCTCCCCACTATTCCCCTTGCAAAGCTGTTTCAGAGCTTCACTCCTCTGATGGTTAGAAATCTTCATCTAATGTCAAGCCTAAACTTATCCATGCGTACTTGTGCCAACAACGGTCCTTAACTTTAGTAACTCCTCTCCCTCCCTGGTGTTTATCCCTCTGATGTATTTATAGACAGCAATCATATCTCCCCTCAGCCTTTGTTTTGTTAGGCTAAGCTCTTTAAGTCTCCTTTAGTAAGGTAGGTTCTTCATTCCTCTGATCATCCTAGTAGCCCTTCCTGTACCTGTTCCAGTTTGAATTCATCTTTCTTAAACACAGGAGAGCAGAATCTCACACACAGCATTCCAGATGAGGTCTCACCAGTGCCTTATTTAATGGTAATAACACTTGCCTATCTCTACTGGAAATGCCTCACCTGATGCACCATACAATTTCATTAGCCTTTTTCATGGCTGCACCACATTGGCTGCACCACAGTTATCCTCTGATTAACCAGTATTGCAGTCTCTCATCCTCTGTCACTTCTAACTGATACATCCCCATCTTATAGAAAAAAATCTTTTTATTAGTCCCTAAATTCATGACCTAGCACTTTGCTCTATTAAATTTCATCCCATTTCTATTGCTTCAGTTTTCAAGGTCCTCCAAATCTTCTTGAATGATATTCCAGTCCTCCTCCATATGGGCAATACCTCCCAACTTTGCCTCATCCACAAATTTTGTTAGCACACTCCCACTTTTTGTGCCATGGTCATTAATTAACATGTTAAATAATATCAGTTTCAAGATCAATCATTGAGGATTGTTACTATTGTAACAATAACTACTGTTATTGTAACCTAGTAACCTCCCTCCAGCCTGACAGTTCACTTTTCAGCATGACCTGTTGTAGTCTCCCTTTTAACTAGTTATTTACCCACCTTTCAGTCGTCATCTAAAACCCAATTTTTTCCAATTTAACTAATAATTTCCTATGTGGAACTGCAACAAATGCCTTACTGAAATCTAGGTAGATTAGATCTACAGCATTTCCTTGTCTAGAAAATCAGTTATCTTCTCGAAGAAAGAGATCAGGTTGGTCTGGCATGATCTACCTTTTGTAAAACCATGTTGTACAGGGGTTCTCAAACTGGGATTAGGGACCCCTCAGGGGGTCATGTGGTTATTACATGGTGGGATCACGAGCTGTCAGCATCAACCCCAGGCCTTGTTTTGCCTCCAGCATTTGTAATGGTGTTAAATATATTTTGAAGTGTTTTTAATTTATAAGGGGGGTTGCACTCAGAGGCTTGCTATGTGAAAGGGGTCACCAGTACAAAAGTTTGAGAACCACTGAGGTGTTGTATTTTATCCCAATTATCCTTTACCTCTATGTGCTTAACTACTCTCCCTTTCAAAATTTGTTCTAAGACCTTGCATACAATTGAAGTCAAAGTATTGGGCCTATAGTTTTTCGGATCACTTTTTCCCCTTTTCTTAAATATAAGTATTATAATTTGCAATTCTCCAGTCATAGGATACAACCCCCGAGTTTACAGATTCATTAAAAATCCTTGCTATTGGTCTTGCAATTTCATAGGATACAATCCCCGAGTTTACAGATTCATTAAAAATCCTTGCTATTGGTCTTGCAATTTCATAGGATACAATCCCCGAGTTTACAGATTCATTAAAAATCCTTGCTATTGGTCTTGCAATTTCATAGGATACAATCCCCGAATTTACAGATTCATTAAAAATCCTTGTTATTGATCTTGCAATTTCATGTGCAAGTTCCTTTAATATTCTTGGATGAGGATTATCTGGGCCCCCTGATTTGGTCCCATTAAGCTGTTTGAGTTGGCTTCCAGCTCAGATGTGGTAATTTCTATTTCCATATCCTTGTTCCCATTAGCCACCCTCCTACTGTCCGCAAGCTCCTCATTACTCTTATTAAAAACTGAGGCAAAGTATTTGATGTTTACCCATATCTACATTATCTTTAATCTCCACTCATCCTCAGTGTTCAGCAGTCCCCCTTCTTTCTTTGTTTTCTTTTTATTTATATGGCTAAAGAATCTTTTACTGTTGCTCCCTTTCCTCCCACTTTAACCATGGGCCAGAATGTGCCAGCAGACTGGTACTATGGCAATAATTTCAGTAATTTTCATTATTTAAAAATAATATTTGAATATTGGGTATTTACATGTACACAAAACAGCAGCAGATTTAGTAATTACAATTCTTTCCCCAAAATGTTGGCCTTCCCATTAAATCACATCATTTTCCTTCATTACCTCAATGGTGTGAGTTAGAAACTCTCTCTCTCCCTCAAATTCCTGGCTCATTTCAGTTAAAGGCAAACTCTGAGTATCATGTAAACTATTTTAAAAAATGCATTATGAGACATTGCACGCCAAGGCTTTCTTTGCAAGTCAGCAGCAATGGCAGAGCATTTCACTGGGATCTTTTTTTTTTTTTTTTTTTTTTTTACTTAACAGGGTCTTCACTATTGAAAAAATTCCTTATTTCAGTCTGATCAGACAATATTTGCATATTTAGGGAAAACAGAATATATGCTATAAGATTAACTCTTTGATGCCTCAACATAGGATCTCCTAAAGCAGCATGTAACACAAAGAGAATCAATGCTAACTGATAATATAAAATGTGCTGACACAACAAGGAACAGATGCTGCATAGCCCTTACACAGTGACAATGAGCGAGTAAGGAATTTCCACACACTTGTGGGCTAGGCAGAAGGGCAGTTCCTGTACAATGGGGCATGCAGGAAATGCTCCCTCACTACTCCCCTTGGGTTCCTGGCACCCCACAGGGGACAGGGAGGGCTGAATGTAAACAGAGTCATGGTTCCATCCTATCCTCTGCATCATGCTGTCCAGCTGTGTGGTGGGGAAGGGACCAATGTGCTGCATCCCATGAAAGGGGACAGAAGTGTCCAGTCTCCCTCTCATGCCAGAGAGGTGTAGCAGGTTCTCTGTCTCTTTGAAGCAGGCAGAGCTTTTCTGGTGATGCGTGTGGGGCAGTGCAACTCTACAAGCACCCTCAACACTGGGCTGTGCTTAAAAGGCACAGCTGAGCCCTGAAGGATTATGGACCCAACCTAGAAAACCTCTACTCAGATGAACAGTCCCGCTGGGTGCAATGGGACAACTCATATGTACAAGAATTTGCAGGACAGGGCTCTAATATTGGACCTTGTTATGCCATCCATTTTTAGGCAGAACTCATTGAATGCATCATGGTCTTCTGCTTGAAGGCTGATTGTACAATATGACCCAAGTTCCTCCATTCTGAACTGGAAACCTTTTAGGGCTTGATTCTGCATCTTCACTCATGTGAGCTGACCAATAAATTATGTATGAGTAAAAGTTAGTAGGCTTCGGTCCTCAGTC
Organism: Trachemys scripta elegans; assembly: GCF_013100865.1. NCBI lineage: Eukaryota > Metazoa > Chordata > Testudines > Emydidae > Trachemys > Trachemys scripta. The sequence continues at coordinate 27,838,378 of NC_048304.1, forward strand.
CCATCAGAATAAGGCATACCGCTACCTTCATAAAGACAAGACCACATTTTCAGAACAATGTTTTTAAAGCCTTGTTTAAAGTGAAGTGTGAATGACTTACCCTACTACTACTATTACAAAATCCAGTAAATTCCATCCATTTCTAACGTATGCATTGGGGTGTAATAATAATCCATATGCTATAATCTTCAAAAATGTTTCAATTGTAAAAATAATCAGGAAGGCATATTCTACTTTTTCCTGTAAAAAAGAAGAAGAAACAAGTATTAGAATAAAAGATTAAGTAATGTAAAAGGTTCTTTCTTTAATTAAAGCTTAATATGGATATTTGAATAATTGCATCATACCGATCAGTATTAGGAAGACACACTGCCTCAAGAGGGTCTCTCTCTTTGAGTCTAAACAGCCCTTTCATGGCATTTGTCATAATATTTAGAACAGTCAATACCACTGGCTATAATTAGATGGGAATTTCCTTGTTTTGACATTGCTTTGGAGACAAAGGTCCAAGTTTATGTCCCAATTCTGCAAACTCTTGTGCACATCCTTAACTTTATGTATGTGAGTTGCCCCATTAATGTCAGTGGGAATACTCACAGACATAAAGTTAAGCACATGCCTAAGGGTACATCTACACTACAGGGGGGAGTCGATTTAAGATACGCAAATTCAGCTACGTGAATAGCGTAGCTGAATTCAACGTATCGCAGCCGACTTACCCCGCTGTGAGGACAGTGGCAAAATCGACTTCTGCAGCTTTCTGTCGACGGCGCTTACTTCCACCTCCGCTGGTGGAGTAAGAGCGTCGATTCGGGGATCGATTGTTGCATCCCCACGGGACGCGATAAATCGATCCCCGAGAGGTCAATTTCTACCCGCCGATTCAGGCGGGTAGTGTAGACCTAGCCTTAGTGTTTGCAGGACTGAGTCCTTAGAGTGCTAATTAAAGAGGTATAACTTAGTTTCCCTTACATTCACCTAAACTAGAAATTAGAATCCATAAATCCTAACTGTTCCCACTCTATTGATGTGTAAAGGAGTCTGAGGTGCTGTACCTAAGGAGCAGGATGGCATATGTTAAGATGGCCCTTATCATACTTTAATTTTACACCTTCTTACAACAGCAGGTAAGTTACACAGCACATCAGCACAGCACATCAGCAGAATGGATGTAAGTTGGCCTAAACATAATATAAAGGAGTCTAAGTTAGTTTAAGGGGCTCTATGTTATACCAGCTTACATTTCAATTCTAAATTTGCCCCAATGCATTTTTAGAAAAATGTATAATTTATTCATATTATTAAAACTTGCATTTTAAATATGGTTAGATATGTACCTTGAATTTATTTTAATATTTTCATTGCTAATTGGGTCATATATTTTCTATTAAAGGCTTCCTATTTTCTTTATTAAACAAATATTTAGTATATTTGGGCTTGGGGTAAATTATGAAAAGAGTTGCCTATCAAAATGGATCAGTTAACACAGCTTTCTTTTCACATTTTGAAATCATCACTTCATCAATTAATACAACATTTTTGTTTACTTGTCTGCTGCTACACAAGGGTTGGAGCCAAGAAAACAAGACATGAAGAGAATGATTCACATTTTATACTCAATTAGGAATTCATTGGCAATTGTTCACTACAGTCATACATAACGTTAACTATTTGAAATTTAAACTGCTCAATAATGATTACATCCTTCCACTATCTATTCAAACATTACAGATAACACACACAAAGATATGTATTATTATTAGCTATTTATTTGTTAGGCAGCACTGATACACTCACACACACACACGAATAAAAAGACAATCCCTGACCAAGTAATTTCCAGTCTAAAAGACAGACATTGGGAGGACACCCAGATGAGTGGCTTAACTTAGGTGGTGGGGAGTGGGGGATTGTCCCTTCTCATAGAAAACTGCCTGGAGTTAGGTGGGTTAAGGAACTCTGAGCTTCTCCTTAGATGGCAGTCCCCAAATTGATCTGTCTGGAAAGGTGGGGGTTGCCTCTCCACCTCTGCACAATGAGAAAGGCATTCCACTTCTCAAACTTCACCGCTGCAGAGGGCCCCCCGGCCTCTCTCATTCCTGGCAGTATGGCTCCAGGAAATATAGTGCCAGTGCTTCCTCTGCTGGCAGATGCCCCATATACCCTGTGGAACCCTACTTGAGGGGACTCCTGGGGGCACTGTACAAACATTGAATCACATCAGGCTGCATTAATTTTAGGGTGGTTTTGGGGGGCCTAGGGAAGTTTATTCACATTCTCCCACCTCTCTTTCCCCTCCAGATTTCCTCCTCCTAAACCCTCTGTATGGTAGACCTCTGGTCCCTTTAAGAGCCCTCTGCAGGATGTAGAGCAGTGGGAGAACATGCTACAGAGGCATCTTGCCTTCTCCTCCAATCCCTCTGCTCTCCAGCGCAGGAATATGGAGATCCATGCACATATCACAGAGAAATGATTATCTGCCTTTGTTTTTTATTTGTAAATGTTATTCCTGATCTCTTAATGCTGGGGGTGAACAATGAGAATGAAATAGGGCTGTAGGAGGAAGCTAAAAGACTGGTGCATGGGATTGGGGAGCAGTTCTTTGCATAGAGGGAATCGTGGAGGAAGGCATGGAGACATAGTCTTCCATGTTATCAATACTCCTGAGAAATACACTGGAAAAATACTGACAATTTTAGGCAAAGCCTAATGTTTACACGCTCTACAAGAACAGCTATTAAGCAAAGCTGTGGCTTGGAGATAGAAAGGTAAATAATAGAAGGGAACAAAAGGAAGGCAAAAAATATTATTGTTGGCATTTGTTACAGGCGAAATACATATTTGTAGCCCGAGTAGTAAGTAGAAAGGTGGAATAGTAAGAGATGGAGAGTGTTGTCTAATACAATTTGTACAGCTTCTTTTTGTGGATCTGCTTTAGATAATGCATCAGTTGCTATGATTAGCAACTAGCAGCTACTGGCAGTCAGGAAATCTTGGTCTTCTAATGGGATGTGCCCTGTGCAGGGCCGTCTCTAGGAATTTTGCCGCCACAAGCAAAAAAAAATTTGACCACCCTCCCTTTTAATTCGTGTCCCCCTGCCCCCGGGCCGCCCCAACTCCACCCCTTCCGAACCCCTTCCCCAAATCCCCAGCCCCGCCTCCTCCCCCAGGCATGCCGCATTTCCCCCCCTTCATTGCTTCCTGTGGGCCCCCTACAACCTCCCGCCCTAGTTCGCCTCCATTCCACCTGCTCCTCCAGGCATGCCGCCACTCTGCTTCTCCCCCCTCCCTCTCAGGTGACGGAGGGCGGAGAAGCGGAGTGGTGGAGCGTTCAGGGGAGCAGGCGGAGCGGAGGTGAGCTAGGGTGGGGGGGTGCAGGAAGTAACGGGGGGTAGAGGATCCGCTCCCCGCTCGAGCTCACCTCCACTCCACCACCGCCGCCTCCCCCGAGTGCCCCGCCGCTCCACTTCTCTTCCCTCCCAGCCTTGCTGCGCGAAACAGCTGTTTCCCATGCAGCAAGCTTGTGAGGGAGGGGGAGAAGCAGAGCGGCAGCGGCGTACTCAGGAGAGCAGGCAGAGGTGAAGCGGAGGCGAGCTGGGGCAGTGAGCTGGGGTGGTGGAGACACCTTTTCCCCATGCCCCGGAGTCAGAGCCTATGATGGCCGGTGCCAGAATGCCGCCCCTAGAAATGTGCCGCCCCAAGCACCTGCTTGTTTTGCTGGTGACTGGAGCCGGCCCTTGCCCTGTGATCTAAAAGACTTCTTCCATCTCTAAATTTTATTAGGGTAGGGGCCTATTCCTACTACCAGTCAGCTACAAGACTCCCATGGACTTCAATGGGAGCAGAATAAAATGGAAAAGGTGCTTTTAGAGATATTCAAAATAAAATCATGAATAATTTACATAATTCTATTTTTGCCTTCTTCACTTCTTTTAATTATTCTTTATGTCCACTTGGCTTCCATGGGAGCAGGATCGTTTGCTGTCTAGAATTTCTCTTGGAAGCTTGATTAAATCATATCTTTTAGTATATCTAATCGCATTTTTAAAAACTCTGGGCAATGGTGAGTCCATCACCTCCCCTAGTAAACTGTTCCAATGTTTAACTGCAATCCTTGCTAAGATATTGCATCTTATTTCAAAGTTGAATTTGTCTAACTTCAGTTTCCAGCCACTGGCTCTTGTTATTGCTTTGTCAGCAAGGTTGAAAAGCCCCCACTATAAGATGTCTTTGCCATGTGTAAGTACCTATACACGGTTATCAAGTCACCTCTTAACCTTCTTTTCGATAAGCTAAATAAGTTGAGCTCCTTAAGTCTCACATTGTAAGGCTTTTTTTCCAGCCCTTGGATCAAGATTGTGTCCATCCTTTGAACTCTCTAGTATTTCCACACCCTTGAAGCGTGGACACTAAAATTGGACACAGAATTCTAGTAGTGATCTTACCAGTGCTGTGTACAGAGGCCAGATCACTTCCCTACTTCTGCTTGACATTCCCCTTTTTATAAATACAAGAACTGCATTTGCCCTTTTTGCCCAGCACTACACTAAGAGCTCATGTTAAGGGGATTATCTAGGATGACCCCAAGTCCTTCTCTGAGTCATTGATTTCCAAGTCAGAGTTTCCCATCCTGTAGAAATAGCCTGCATTCTTTGTTCTCAGATGTATTACCTTGCATTTGTCTGTATTAAAATGCTTTGTGTTGGATTGTGACCGTTTAACCAGGTGATTCAGATCACTCTGTAACAGTAACCTGTCCTCCTCATTATTTCCCATCCTCCCAATCTTTGTGTTCTCTGCAAACTTTATCAGCAAAGATTTTTATATCATCATCTGGATCGTTGATAAAAATATTAAATATCACTGGACCAATCCCTGGGGGATCCTGCTGGAAACCACCTGCTTAGTGATGTCTCCTCATTAACAACTGCATTTTGAGACCTGTCAGTAAAACAGTTACTAATCAATCTGTGCTCTGTTAGTTCCATATCCAGTTTTATAATCAAAATGTCATGTGGAACTAAATGAAATGCCTTGGAGAAAGCAAAGTATCCTATATCAACACAGCTGCCTTTATCAACCAGACCTGTAATCCTGTTAAAAAAAAGATAACAGGTTTGTTTAATGAGACCTACCTCCCACGGAACCATGATGACTGGCATTAATTGTATTTTTAGCCTCTAATTCTATATTGATAGTCCCAAATTAACAGTGCCCTTATTTTACCCAGAATCAGCATCAGGCAAATTGGTGTATTGTTCCCCAGGTCATCCCTTTTATGCTTTTCAAATATTGGATCTAGGTTGGCATTCCTCCAATCATTTGGAATTTCCCCTGTTTTACAAGAGTTGTGAAAAATTAATATCAGTGGTTCAGAGAGTGCCTCAGCTAGTTTCTTTAAGACTCTTGGGTGTACATTATCTGGACATGTGGATTTGTAAATGTTTAATTTTAGCAGATGTTGCCTCCCATCCTACTTTCTTACAGATGGTAAACTTTCTATTCCATCCATAACATCAGCTGAAGAGGTTTACTGATGAAATCCACTATATAAGAACTAGAATTATTAATTATTATTATTCTATGTGATGGATACATTCCAAATTCAGAACAGAAATATCTATTCAACATTTCTGCTTTTTCTCCATCACTTTTTAAAATTTTACCACCTGCAACTATCAATGGACTTTTACCTGATCTAGGTTAGTTTTATTTTTGTTCTTAATGTTTAAAAAATGTGTTCTTGTTTAACCTACTGGCCACTGATATTTCATTGATTCCTTTATCATCCCTTACCAGTCACCTACATCTTTTAACTTATAATTTATATTCATTGCCATTTACTTCCCTTCTTTTCCATCCTAGATATTAGTTTTGTTGCTGCTTCCACTTCTCTTTTTAACCTTTTTTCTTCCCAGCATAACTTTTTTCATGTTTGTGGAACTGTATTTTTTGGGACTCCAGTAGGATATCCTTGAACAGTCCCAGTTTTTATTAACTCTTCCCACTTTAAATTTATGTTCTCAGTCAATTATGCCGTCTCTTCACTTTTTTACTATTCACAAACTAAATCAATACCACTGAGAAAGAATTAGCTTCTAATGGGACAGTCATTGGGACATCCAGGAACCATTCAATGTAGAGCCTTATTGCCCCTGAGAATCTTGGGAAGGGCGAACCTGCACAGAGACTCCTGAAGGGCCCAGGGCAGGATGATGCAGCTGAGGCCTGGTCTACACTGGGCGGGGGGAGGGGTGCGAGCTAAGTCAGTCTAAGTTACGCAACTTCAGCTACAAAAATAGCATAGCTGAAGTTGACGTACTTAGAGCTACTTACCAGGGTGTCTTCACTGCAGTAGGCCGATGGCTGCCGCTCCCCCGTTGACTCTGCCCACGCTTCTTGCTCCAGTGGAGCACCGGAGTCGATGGGAGAGCGCTCAGCGGTCAATTTATTGTGTCTTCACTAGACGCAATAAATTGACCCCCGATGTGTCCAGAGGTAAGTGTAGACATGCCCTGAGGCACCTCTCCACTCTTCTCCATGCCACCACCCTGTATTTACCAGGTCTTAGTTCCCTCTATTTAGGAAGGCAGAAGGGATGATCTGGCTCAGTGACATTGCAGCACCTGGTGATGGGGTGATCAAACAGAGAGTTAAGGAGCAGGTCTGGGCCCAGGAGGCTCCACCCAGCTGCATCTGCTCGCAACTGAGGTAGAGCTTAAAAGGGAGCAGTACAGTTCAGTCAGGGCAGTCGGTGCAATGGAGCAGACTTGCACTGGTAGCTCCTGCAGGGATACAACAGGTGTCCGCAGCTGCCTGGAGCAGATCTTAATACGGAGCTGCAGGCCACCACAGAAGAGACAGCAGAGCACCTGTGAGTGAGGGGGAAGATCCTCTGAAGCCCTTTCATTTGAGTATATGTTACAAGTCAATAGCCAGGTCCCCTTTGGGCCTCTACAGAAACAGGGGTACACTAGGAAGTACCCAGGGAGCAGGGACTGCTCAGGCTGCACACCTGAACTATCAGCCTTAGGGCTCTGGGTTGGAACCAAGAGGAGCCGGAGGGCCCAGGTTCCCCTGCTGCCAACTTGACCTACTTGGTGTTACCGCCAATTGTGGACTTGAGCTACTTGGTGCTACCGTTACCCCGCAGATTTGAGCCACTAGGCCCTTCTGCTGATTGCAGACTTAAGTCACTAAGTGCTACCGCCAAACTACAGACTTGAGCCACAAGAGGGTATGGTGGGCTAGTGCTCCACCCACTTGGGGACCCCCGCATCACACACCTATAGTAGAGGGAGCTGCTTTACTTATTCAGCCTTATGAGGCCAACAATGGTTGCAAGACAAACTCAGAATTTCTGAACTTGGTTCCTGGTAGGTAAATATAATAGAAAATAATTTTCAAAACACGTTTATCATTAACACTGTGGCTATGAGTTGCTGCTCTGATTTGCACTGGGGGATGAAGCAACCTCCATCTGCTCTAAGACTAGGAGGGAGGGTATCTTCATGCTCTTCTCATGCTTTCACACACACACACCCAATGCACATGAGTATCCAGCTTCTTATCTTTATCCATTAATCAGGAGGAAATTAGACAATACCACCTGTACAGCTTCCATACTAGACACAGGTTTAAAGCCAAAATCAAATCCGGGGAAACCTGATAATGTTTTGCCACATCCTTCTTTGTAGCATCCCTCAGAAATGGAAGATTTAAGACATGATGATAGTTGGAAAGCTCGTCCATGTCAAGAGATGGTGTCTTGAGCAAAAGACCTAACAGTTGCTTCATTAACTATTATTAGTATTATCATTGTTATTACTTTAACAAGAGAAACTTGACAGCCAGCCCTCCCACCCTCTAGAAGGCACTAGTAGTCATCAGAACACGTCTCCGCCTTTTGCCAACCAGTGTGGACATAGATCTAAACCACACTTTGTTACCCATTCATCTTTATAGCCCAAACATCCCATAGGACCTCCAGAGTTTAAGTGAGCACTGGGGGGGCATGGATCAGTATTGATGTTGCGCTCCCTATCAGTACCCAGCCTGGGTCAGGGAAGCTAATGATCCAACCAGTAGACCAATTTTAGTGATGAATCCTGGTCACGTGACACTTGAGGCACGTTGTGCATATGTTAAGAAGAAAAAGTGAGCATTACTCAAGAACCAAATAAACTTTAGTCTACCAAGCTTTAAAAAACCATCACATTTTTAGTACACTTGAAAGGCATGCAGAACTAGGTTTGCTTTACAAAAATGAGTGAGAAAACAGCAACAGCTAAATGACAGATTAAAAAGGAAATCTATAGATCTGACCCCTTAGAAGGCACTCAACCAGAATTAATGTGTCAATGAGGTAAAATATTTATCTGCTTTCCTCTCTGGTCGCTAAAGACCTGTATAAAACTACTCCATCTTCTTATCTTGCTGATATTAAAAAGGTCTTCAAATCAACACTTGTGCCATGAGATATGTAAGTGACATTTTAGAAATATGATAAATAAATGAATACATGATCTCTGGTCCACCAAAAGCCATGAGAAAGAGAAACTATGTTGATAAGAACTGAGATGAGTGTCCTCATTCTACCTACATCTAGAATCACAGAGAAAGAATTGATGACTGTAGATATAAAGAACAATTGGGTCATAAATAGATTTAAAGGACATATGGGCCATAAATAAACCCATGTTACCTAGGGGCCCAATCCTATTCCTACTGAAGTTAATGAGAGTCAGGCTACTGACTACAGTTACAGCAAAACTAGTTCCAGTCTCCTTACCAAGGGCCCAGTCCTGCAATGGTGCCTAGCACTTTGCCAGTGTTGCTCAGTGCCTTGAACCCATTTGCTTAACAGAATGAGATTAAAAAGAATCTTACTTCTTTCCATATTAAACACTGAAGATGATGTACTGAAGACAAATATATATACGGTATATAATTTCCCTCCATCCTATGTACAAATATTATGAAACACAATGGAATTAATTAGGAGGTTTTAAGAGGAAAAACAACATAACCAAACAGTAACCCAGAAGCTGAAAGCAACAAAAAAGCAGCAACTGAACAGGATTGATTAGATACAACATGGCCCTTCAGAGAATGGGAGAGACTAATGAACTCCATTTCAATATCAACTTAATTTATATCGATCATGTATTACAAAACAAATGTTACCCTCAGACATCTTTAGCATTTAATGATTTCAGTGAAGACATTAAACCTTCATTTTCTTAGTAGAGAAATGTGTTTGCTTTCTTCTTTTGAGTAAATCAGCTTAGCAGAAACTCGGTTGCCCAGGAAGAAATCTTTTTTTTTTAACCCAGCCAGATGGTGCACATTAGTCATCATTTATTATCTTTAAATTGTCACAATCTCTGAAGAAAATATGCAAAGCTATTGTTATATGCAGTAAAATAATACACTGAAACTCAGAGTTTAACTTAAGAAGTTTCACAAGAAAATTGTTTCAAAATAAAAAAAATTCATTTGGAAAATCTTAACTTAATATGTTTGCACTTAAAGAGTTTTCTCATATTAAGTTCTCTGCTCTCTGGGCACCTTAGAGCTGGATTAGTTCTGAATTGGAAAAAGATTGCTTCTGCATTCATCCAGTGACACTTTTTGATATCCATGAAGCAGAATGGGAACTGATTTCGGGATGAAGTGACTTATTAAAGTGAAGCAACCAGGTTCAACTTTCTGCAATGCAGACATGTGCAAAGGAAAACAGATGCTGTGGTATGCTTGATTTTTTGGATTAATAAATCACTCACATGCTTTTAAACTAGTCAGTGACATTCCACTGCCTTGACAATGCATAAGGCCACTCATCTTTTTGCTAAATACAGCCCATCATTTCAAATTCTATTTTGTTCACTCTAAGAGAAGAGAAAATTGTGTTCTGAAGTTCAAAATGTAATAAAGTCATTAGTTTTCTGATATGTGCTTTCAGATCTCTGCAGCCATTTAAGTGCTGCCTCACAGCAATACTTGAAAGGGAAATAGAAACTAGACATTTCCACACTTGGAACATGACTTTTTTATATTGATAAAAAATGGTAAAACTAATTCTCTCAATAGTTGGTGATCAATGTAGAAAATTAAATTATAAACACTAAAATCTGGGCTTTCCATTTGTGAGAATGAAAACTGAATTACAGCTTTATTTTGTTTGTTCCTTTCATTCTGTTTAAATACTGTTTACTTCCTGATTTATATTTAGAGATTGCTCTAAACCAAAACACCATATCTGTACCTCCCCAACAATGTGGATGAGATATGACTGTCTCTTTAGATCTGTAGCAGAAAGCCAGGTAGAAAATGATAGAAGATCTGCAGTGAAACAGAAAGAAGCAGAGAAACTTATGGAATGGTTATTTACTTTACAGTGACAGTGGTTCTTTGATATGGATATGAATACATGGACATGTATTTCATTCTTGATGTGCATGTACCCCATGTGCACGAGATTTAATTCTTTTTGGCCCACAGTGTCTGTTGGGGCCATACCTGAACACTAAATGTCCTTGTGCACCTGTGTGACGGGGTATACAAACTCCACACTGGAGAGGAAGGAATTAAAGAGCTACTTTGGGCCCCGACAGCCCCATACAGCCACACCTGTAAATGCATGGGCTGGAGCAGTAGCTTAAAAGGGGAGCAGAGCAGCTCGTTAGCAGGCAGATAGTGGAGGTGAACAGATGTACACTATTAGTGCCTCAAAGGGAGCACCAAGAGAGGTCCAGCTGCCTTGTGTTCCTGACTGTTGAGAAGCTACCTGACCTGAGAAGGGGGGAAAGACTCTGGAGACTTGCAAGGTCTGGAATTTATCCATTATTAATTTTGTTTATATGTCTTTGCATTGTCTTTTTGTGTAAGGCAGTGGTTCCCAAACTTGTTCCACCGCTCGTGCAGGGAAAGCCCCTGGCAGGCCGGGCCAGTTTGTTTACCTGCCGCGTCTGCAGGTTCGGCTGATCGCAGCTCCCAGTGGCCGCGGTTCACTGCTCCAGGCCAACAGGAGCTGCTGGAAGTGGCGGCCAGTACCTCCCTCAGCCTGCGCTGCTTCCAGCAGCTCCCATTGGCCTGGAGCAGCGAACTGCGACCACTGGGAGCCGCGATCGGCCGAACCTGTGGACGCGGCAGGTAAACAAACCGGCCCAGCCCACCAGGGGCTTTCCCTGCACAAGCGACGGAACAAGTTTGGGAACCACTGGTGTAAGGAGTCTGGTAGGAAGCAGTGGTACAGTACCTTTGTGGATGCAGAACCTTGGAGCCCACCACATGGTCCTTGAATGGAATCTGGTGGACAGTGTGGGCCCAGGAATATGGTCTAGGAAGACCTTATAACCCAGATTTCAGAGTAGCAGCCGTGTTAGTCTGTATCCGCAAAAAGAAGAACAGGAGTACTTGTGGCACCTTAGAGACTAACAAATTTATTAGAGCATAAGCTTTCGTGGACTACAGCCCACTTCTTCGGATGCATATAGAATGGAACATATATTGAGGAGATATATATACACACATACAGAGAGCATAATGCGTATATATATCTCCTCAATATATGTTCCATTCTATATGCATCCGAAGAAGTGGGCTGTAGTCCACGAAAGCTTATGCTCTAATAAATTTGTTAGTCTCTAAGGTGCCACAAGTACTCCTGTTCTTCTTATAACCCAGAGGGTCAGGACTCTGGGACCTTGGCCTGGCGAAGCCTGGAACTCTTTGCTTGACAATGAATCCATCTTTTGTAGGACTCTTTGTTGGACACAATTATTGGCCTGACTGGAGGGCTGTGTCCTTGAAGGGACAGACCACTGTGGCACTATCAGCAAGGGGTCCCAGACAGGGAGAGAGCTGCTACACCACACCTAGGCACAAAGAGGCACTCCTGCAGTGAGTGACTTTCTTATTACTCCTCCCCCAAGGGCAGAAAGGGCTGAGCAGGCCCAACTGCGGCTAAGTTCCTTCACCAATACAGAATCTAAGAGCAGTAGGACTCTGCAGTACTGGGAAAGGATCGGTCATAGAATCTATGTGGTCAGCAGATCTTGAAGAACCACGGTTACTCTAAGGTAAGTAACTGTTCTTTCTTCGAGTGGTATGGCTCTGGAGATCCTGCATTGTTTTGACCTCTCCTAGACAGCACCACTACAAGAGAACCCAGTACTGGCTGGTAATAAAAATATTGAAATCCCTTGAAAGGGAGCTGGTACCTTCTGTCTGCTCAGTTGGATGTGGCCAGTATTGATATTGGCATATCCCATAGTTCCTTTGCAGACTCCATCAGTCCTTCATTTAATGGCATGGCAAACCTACTGGGCAAAGACGAATGCAAGACATCCAGGAACTTGTAGGACTTCGTTTGCACTACTGCACTAGTGGTATATCCAGAGTTTCTACCATGCATTCGCTCAGGTCCTGGAATGCCTTAAAATCATCCACTGAGGCAAGCGTAGAGGGGTTTAATGCCTCACCAGGACAGGATGAAGATATCGCAGCTGGGAACAGTTGTTCTTTCTCTTGTCGCTGTTCTTTCCTCCTGTCTTTCCAGAATCTGAGGCTGCAGTAATTGACCTGGATAGGGTGGTCTATACTGCTGCTTTGGTGAGGGAGAGCTAGTCCTGGAAGCAACAGATGATGCAGGCTTGCGTGCATATGGGTGCACATCCCAGAGCATCCAGTAAGACAAGGGTTGTTAGGGTTACGAATCCTCAAGTAAATAATACATTGGGGGTTCCAGGAGGGATATTCCTTACAAGTCCCAAGTCTTTTCCTGATACCCCTTATGGAATCCCACTTAGAGCTTCTTCTGAGCTCCCACTGTGGAACTCATAAGGAACATCCAGCCTGAAACCCTCTATGTATTCCTTACTTGAGTACTTGTGTCCCAAACAACGCTTGGCCTACTGGATGTTCTGGGGTGTGCAGCCATATTCACGCAAGGAGCTACCCCAGGAGGGGAAAGAGGGTGAGTAGGAGATGACTCCCTGCTGTGCCTAGATGGGAATAAGGAGAAGCAGTACACTTCCTCCAAGAAAGGGGCATTTCCCTCAGGAGATGAAATTGGCCATGGAGATAGCTCCTTGACTTGCCACACCAACATTTCAATAGTTGATGGCTTAGATATCACCACCCTCAACCTCTCTAGGAGATGTGACCCCGGTATCAGGCTCCAGTTAAATCACTCAGTACAGTGTATGCTCTCGGTACCAAAATGGCTGGTACTGATACACTGTGTACTAAGGAACACAGCTCTGAAGTGACTGGCATGGTGGTGGTAGGTACCAAGGCGCCCAGTTCTGAGGCAGGTAATGTAAGTTTCAATATGAAGAGAAACGCTGTGTGCAAGGTTTACTGGGTGCTGCTGGTGTTCTCTTAGTAGTCAGTACCGGGGCACCCAAGGGGCCGTCTCATGATTTTGCTCCTTAGGAGGCTGAGCCTGAGATGAGTCAAAAGTCTGATGACTCTTTTGTCTTCACTTGCTAAGCACTGGAGAAGGTGACCTGAACCTTGACTCATCTGTGGAGCAGAGCTCCTTTCTGCTCCTGTCAGAGGACATCAGTGCTGGAATGTAGGCAGATGACTAGTGCTCAGGGTAGGATCTCAGCTCACCCTCACCCAGAGAGGGACTGACTGGTGGACTGTGGTATAGCTCAGTCCTTCCTTTGGTGTCTGAGGAGGGTTGCATTGAGCTGTCGAGGAGGAACATCTTTAGGCAGGCTTCTCTAGCTTTATGACTTTCCTCAGAAAAAGGAGTGACAAGAAACATCGCTCTGGGATATGTCCTTCTCCTCGGGAGAACAGACACTAGCAGTGCCCAGCATTTATCAGCATTGAAGCTTCATGTGAGGGGCAGGTTTTGAACCTGGGATTTAGCTTCTGCCACATTGCTAATGCCCCTTCACAATGGCTTGATGTAGCCTCAAACTTAAACTTAACTAAGAAAAAACTTGTATATTTCTTTTTAGCGAATGAGCAATAGCTATCTAACTATGTGAACTAAGTGGAAAGAGTACAAACTAACAGTAACACAGCAACAGAGGGTCCTGTGGCACCTTTGAGACTAACAGAAGTATTGGGAGCATAAGCTTTCGTGGGTAAGAACCTCACTTCTTCAGATGCAGGTAATGGAAATCTGCAGAGGCAGGTATAAATCAGTATGGAGATAAGGAGATTAGTTCAATCAGGGAGGGTGAGGTGCTTGCTAGCAGTTGAGGTGTGAACACCAAGGGAGGAGAAACTGCTTCTGTAGTTGGATAGCCATTCACAGTCTTTGTTTAATCCTGATCTGATGGTGTCAAATTTGCAAATGAACTGGAGCTCAGCAGTTTCTCTTTGGAGTCTGGTCCTGAAGTTTTTTTGCTGTAAGATGGCTACCTTTACATCTGCTATTGTGTGGCCAGGGAGGTTGAAGTGTTCTCCTACAGGTTTTTGTATTGCCATTCCTGATATTTGACTTGTGTCCATTTATCCTCTTGCGTAGTGACTGTCCAGTTTGGCCAATGTACATAGCAGAGGGGCATTGCTGGCCTATGATGGCATATATAACATTGGTGGACGTGCAGGTGAATGAGCCGGTGATGTTGTAGCTGATCTGGTTAGGTCCTGTGATGGTGTTGCTGGTGTAGATATGTGGGCAGAGTTGGCATCGAGGTTTGTTGCATGGTTGGTTCCTGAGTTAGAGTTGTTACGCTGCGGTGCGTGGTTGCTGGTGAGAATATGCTTAAGGTTGGCAAGGTTGTCTGTGGGCGAGGACTGGCCTGCCTCCCAAGGTCTGTGAAAGTGAGGGATCATTGTCCAGGATGGGTTGTAGATCACTGATGATGCGTTGGAGAGGTTTAAGCTGAGGACTGTAGGTGATGGCCAGTGGAGTTCTGTTGGTTTCTCTTCTGGGCCTGTCTTGTAGCAGGAGGCTTCTGGGTACACGTCTGGCTCTGTTGATTTGTTTCTTTATTTCCTTGTGTGGGTATCATAGTTTTGAGAATGCTTGGTGAATACTTAACAGTAACACAGTGTTCAGAGAAGACGGTGGCCACTGAAGGGGTTCTGTCTTGCTGCCACAGATGGCAAGAAAGAAATTAGATGGTTGGGTGCAAAGACATCTAGAATGCAGGCACAACCCTAACATGCACTGCTGGCCCAAAGGAATCTGATCTTGTGCACATGGGGCGCGTGCAAACCAAGAGTGGACTCCACATGAACAATCATGTGAAGAATAATTTTTCCTCATTCGAAGATCTTACTTTAGTGGAAGCAGAAAGTAAGTCTTGTAATTCTTTAGCGTTGTCACATGACTTGTCCAAAACATCACGGCTCAAGTCTGGCTCTAATTACTTTTAATTATGCTGTACATTTTACATCACTAACATTCCATAATACAGTTTTCAATAAATGTGTATCATGGATGATGCCAGATTATTTCACAGGAAGTGAATTCACATTCCTTACAGTAATGCAGAAAAAATTATTACAGAAGAGAGTCATTAACACACAGTAGCACACTAAACATAAATTAGAAGTTTAGTTTGAGCAGGTATGAACCGTGAATTTACAGTCATTTGGCATAACCCTAATTAAGGATCCATCAACTGTGTAGGACCTCAAACAAGTAGGTACATTTCAAAGAAAAGGAGGCACAGTAGGACATGTCTCAGACATTGTTCATTTGGATAGAACATATTAACAATGGATGTGTAAGCTAAGTACTGAACAGGAATTAAACCCTGATCCTGCACCAATAAAATCAGTGGGAATTGGATTAGACCCTAAATTCCTTTCCTGACCAAAGCAGTCTGAATTAGCATCTGGAAGAACTTATTGTGTCACTCAAACAATATCTTGTTTGTCAAAGATAGTTTTTAGATATTTAACTGAGATGCAGTAGCAAGTCTCTATGCTTTCATCTGACAGAAATCCTGACACACTCTCTAGATGTAACTATGATAGCCAGAGAAAGATGAATAAGATTACCTTGTAGCACTGTGATTGTTTTTCTTCATTATTTCCTGTAGCAGCTACCTCTAAGTAAGCTGTAGACCTTTGTGAAGAATAGAGCTAAGGGTCTATGTGTTTCTTTTTAATTATTTCACTTTAATGTGTTTTACTCTTGTGTTTTGTATATTATTATATTTTGTAAATAACACATTTATGAAGACATAATTAGGCACCCAAATTCTGTCTGTAAAATAAACACTGAACAAGCAAACAGGTACATTTTGCATCTAAGTGTCACATTTACATACCCAAAATGGATACTTGCATGTGTTTATGCCTGTTTTGTGCACACAAATGCATCACTTGCTATATATGCATCTCTGTAGTTTCCATCTGTAGTATTACTAGGCAAAATCCTGAAGTCCTAAATAAATGTTCACTCATTCCTTACTTAAGCAAAACTCTCCTTGAAGTCACTGAGAGCTTTGAGCAAGGACTGTTGTGATAATTGGGCCTATACATTTACCCTAACTGTAAGCTCAATTGTAAAAAGTGAGTCACAATGACCTTTACATAATATTTCTTCAGAAAAGATGTAAGGAGACAAAGACAATTTATTTAAACAGAAAGAGTTTTACTGATACCACTCACGGACTGTGTTAAGTTTGGGACAGATAAACAAGAGGAGCAGAGGACCAGAAATCAGTGAACCAAAATTAATGTGTCAGAAATTTAGTCCTATTGTTGGACAAAATAATGAGGGAATGGACTATTCCACCCAACACTCCCTTTTGGGGTTCTTAAAAATAAAAGACTTTTGGGAAAAAATAGTAGAAGAAGTAGCTGTCTGCCAAAAACTCTTGCAGAGAGTTTTATCATCATGGCTGCCACCCCCACCATCTCTTGGGATCCCAGACCTTCTGTGTTCTAATCCTGAGAGATACCCTGACCAGACCAAGTTAGAGGGCACCGGCACCTCCACCGGCTCCAACTAAATTCCAAACACCATCTGGGATGTGAGACTTTGTTTCTCTCCTTTCCGTCTCCCGCCATGTCCTTTTCCTTCCTTATCTTAGTCTTTTTTCCCCTTTCTCTCTCCTTTTGCCTTCTGTCTAATAAGAGCCTGGCTTAGCCAGCCAAGACTGCATATTTTGCAACACTGCTGTGAGCCTGTGACCAGAGAGCCAATTAAAACCAAAACCCTAAACAGCCCAATGCTGGGTCAAGTTTGCCAGATCCCAAAGTGGCTGATAAGACCAGATACTGGGCCTGAGTTTTTCCAGGAGTGAGGTTACAAGTGAAAGTCAACAACAGAGACAGAAGCTGCATTTTCTGTCTTTGCTATTTTTCTCTCTCTCCTTTTGTGTGTGTTTGATTTGTTTTGTATTCTTAGGAAATGGGATCAGACTTTAATAACAACAGTTCCAGCCTGTTTCAATTAACTTTTTCTCTTTTCCCAAAAAAGGACAGTTATTATCATTTGAATGCCGTGTAAGGGACTGTTAAACAAGGTGGGGAGGGGAGAACAGGGGGAGAGTTTGTTCTAAAAACTCTCTGCAGCCAAAGGGAAAGGGAACAAGTGATGTTGTTCAAATGAAAGCCCTATTTAATACTTTACATGTCAATGCTTCAACTGTTTTTCCTTCTTTTCTGTATCTGTAACAAAAGGTTTAAAGGATTTTTAATGGTGCGTTTACCATGATACTAAGCAGGATGAGGTCTCTGTACACCAAGCCCTGAACCTTGTTTTAAAACTGTTCAATGCTGGACAGTTTCAGAGTCATATTAACACCTTTGATTCTGGGCCTCTTTATTCCATCTAAATTAATGCAATAGGACCTCGTAGAAACACAGTGAGGATGGCAGAATTATATATACATTTCTGTGTACCAAATCCCCACTCTCCCTGCTGAAAAATACACTACAAGATACTGATTTCTCTATGTTTTGAACTGTTCTGAAGGCCAGGGCTGGCTCTAGGCACCAACCGACCAAGCATGTGCTTGGGGCAGCTCCTGGTAAGGGGCGGCAAATCTTGGAGTGGAGGGGGGACGCTCAGGGTTTTTTGGGGGTTCGGTCGGGCGGCGCTGGGGGTGGGGTGGGTTGTTTTTGTTTCGGCAGCTGGGCGCGCGGAGGGCGCAGGGGGGGATTCGGCAGCTGTGCTCTGCGGGGGTGTGGTGGCGCGGCAGGGCGCACCGCGGGTGGGGGGGGGGGGGGGGGGGGGGGGGGGGGGCGGGGGGGGGGGGGGGGGGGGGGGGGGGGCGGG
>NC_048304.1:27856883-27877573 GCF_013100865.1 Trachemys scripta elegans
GGGGGGGCTGGGGATTCAGCAGTGCAGCGCTCCGCGGGGGGCTGGAGGGTTCGGCGGCGGGGTTGCGGTGGCGCGGGGTTTGGCGGCGCTCCGCGGGGGGGGTGTTCAGCGGCGCTCCGTGGGGTGGGGGGAGTGTTCGGCTGCGTGGCGCTCCATGGGAGTCTGGGGGGTTCGACGGCGTGGCGCTCCACGGGGGGGGCTGGGGGGGTTCGGCAGGGGGGGTTCAATGGCGCGGTGCTCCGCGGGGCGGGGGGTGTTCGGCGCTCCACGGGGGGCGGGGGGTTCGGCGGCGCGGCGCTCCGTGGGGGAGGGGGGAGTGGCCGCGCTATGGAGGGCAGCACTCTTTTTTTTGCTTGGGGTGGCAAGAAAGTTAGAGACGGCCCTGCTGAAGGCACAGTTTAGGGTGCATAATTTTGGAAGTTTGCTTACAAGTTACTATCTGATGAAGAGACATCATTAGGAAAGGGATAGTCTCAATACCTGGGAAGATACTATGAGTTGTTTCATGTAATACAGCTAGATAAATTGTATAAGATCTGGGGAGTTAAATTCACTACATGGCAATGCCTCTGCTCTTGTGAAGTGTGCATGGCAAACAAAAAACTTGCGGGATTGTTGGCAGGTGGCTTATATGCCAGCTAGGCATCCAATCCTGCATTCTTCTCAGACATAACTCCTGTTGTGAATTGAGCCCAATGTTCGCAAAGAAACATGACTGTGCAAAAGCAAGCAGTAGAGATGGAGAATGAAGAGGGCACTTGTACTACAATCTGAACCACTTGTGAGTCTTTCTGCGTCCTGCTTGTTTAATTGATGATACTCAAAGTACACAGCATTGCTGATACTGTTTGTATACTTTAAAATGGTTTTGCCTTGCACACTTAGATGAGCAGAGTCATTGTCAAGTACTAAATTAAACTTTTAACTGTCTAGAAAACAGCATTTAGAGTCATATTAAAAACAAACATGCTTATTGCACAATGATGTGGTAAGTTAGAGTTTTTCCATACCCTTCCATATGTACTTAGCAAAGCACTGGTTTTTGATGATGTGTAGTAGGTGTCAGACCCATCTGCAAACAAACCAAATTCTGACTCTTGGTGTCTGCAAATGTAAATCAAGTGGCTTTATCAGCCATTGTCCTCTATCTCTGATTGCCCACATATCAGGGAGTGGAGAGAAATGCAGTGGGCAGGAACAGCTCTCGTGTCCTAGATTTGCCTCACCCTCCTTGCCCACACTGGAACTGGAAAAACTAGCAGATCTCACTAGGCTGCCAACCAATCCACCTACCGCCTCCTGTGTTGGTGCAGGCTTGTGCTGCTAGCAGCTCACTTGAGTTGCTCTACATCCTGCTGCCCCCTACACCCTAAAGAAGAACTTGAAGCCTTCTGGTAAATGCAGCCTGTTTTCAAGCATGAGAGGTGATCATCAACCGTGGAATAGAGGGAGAAGGGCATCTGCATATGTAATAATGAAGATTGGAGCCCTAATCCGGATGACAGCAGCTCAAATAATTGAAGTTCTTACTTTGTTCACCTCAAGGGAAGCATTTATTTGGATTGTTATTATATACAGTCATGGAGTTTAACACCAGAAGGGATCACCAGATCCTCTAGTCTGACTACCTGCACATCCCAGGCCACTATACTCACCCCGTTACCCCTGTACGGAACCTAATAAGCAAACAATGCTAACTTACGGGAACAAAATTTCTATAGCAACTATAACTGAGAATTACAAAGTATGGTTGAGTTTAGACTCATATTTTCCATTAAAACCAATGAATGGAAACCATTCCAAATACCCTAGACTGCTTTGAAAATCTCAAGCTATGTGTATACTGTAAATAAAAGTGAGCTAAGAAAGGATATCCTGAGTCTGTACCCATTCATTTCTCTCCAAACAAGAGAATAACCTTGTGCCTAGTGCGCATAATTTCCTGATGACTCAGAAGACATGACAATGCATTTTGTAAAACCATTCACTACGAGGCTGGTAACAATTATGCCAATTACTGGAAAATGTGGACTTCAATTACATTTTCCAATTTTCTGACTAGAAAAAAATCAAAATGAAAATGGAAAAGAGGGAAACCAAGAAGGAAAAACCCTGAAAAACCAAAAATATAATATTTTTGTTTCTTAAAACCAAAACGAAACAACACAGTATATCAAAACTAAATTAAACATTATTTCATTTTGACATTTCGAAATAAAAGTTCTCACAGAAGATCCAACATTTTTTGGATGAAAAATTTCTGATGTGGATTTTTCCCACAACATTTTCTGTGGGGAAAAAACTTGCTTTTTCCTTGCAGTTCTTCTTATAACTATGGACATCCCCTAATCATAGTGATTTTGATGAGCAACCGCATACAAATTTTAGTCAACCTAGTTCAATTAACACTGCAACAATGCCAGTATGATCCTCATCACTGTCTGCCATATTAACATCTCCCATCTCAGTATCTTGACTTGTGCATAAATTGTCAGCCTGTAACTTATTTCAATCTTGGAAAAATCACAGTCCCAAAATGATTGAAATAATGTAGCTTTCATATATAATTCTCTGGGTCAGGTAGTATTTAACACTTAACTCTTACATGACTAGGCTTGGTGGAGCACAACGATAAGCACAAACCATAAGGATGCACTCTCATGTCCCAATGAAGGCACACAGCACCCCAAAGTAGACGAGAAGAGAAGAAGAGGAAGTGGGATCATGGAATGGAGTATGCTGCACCCCTTGAAAGGTAGCAGCTGGTGAGTTCAGTGACAATGATGTCACTTCATTCTGCCCCCAGTACAGGACTGTGCCTCCCAAATTTGGGGCCTTTGATGGTTTATGGAAAAGGTTGAAAGCTAATACTGAGCACAGACATGTTCTCTAGCTATATTCTCTATCGGTAGTGTCAGCTGTGTAGCAGAACAAAGGGCATATTAATTGACTAGGTGTTCCCTCTCTCCTAGATCTATCTATCTGCATGTGAATCAAATTTTTGCTTTGATTACAAAAGGATTGTGTGAAACTGATGAAGTGTTTCAAAACAGCACTTTATTCAAGAAGCTGTCAGATATATAATTACTGTACCTCTTTTGGCTTTACCAGTTTAAACACTATGGTATGCTTAGTTAAAATCCCACCCAATGGGACTGTTTGCTTTCCTAAATTCCTTCAGTAGAGCAGAAACATTCATTATGTAAGGCTAATTCAAGATTTTGAATACCTTAAAGAAATTTACGGTAATTCCCAAGACAGACTTTGAGCTATCAAAATCTCAACAACAAAAATCAGGTGCATGTCTACAACCAACCTGACCTTTCCTTCAACTGCTCAGAATTTGAAGGAAGGACAGGGACGCCTCTGTTGTTAAAGTCTTTCTAATGTTCTCCAGTATAAAATTAATAGCTATTTATCAACTGATCATTTGTGTGATATCCCATAGCTCCTCCCTCAAAGCAGGCCAAGTAAAGAAAACAATACACAAGTCAAATTCTCTGTGCTGTGAAGTGGTGCAGTTCCACCGTAGTCAAGGGAGATGCATCAGCTTACATCTCCAGAGGGTTTGGCCCCTTTTGTTTGAATCTTCCTGCCTAAACTATCCTCCTTTGAAGATGGAGAAAATGTGCTCTCCCTCTTATGAACATAAAGATGGCCAAGAAAAGATTTTGCATATCCTTGGACGCATGAGTAGTGTAGTTACCCAAAGGGAAGCAAAATCTTGTTCTAATGATTTCTCTAGATGTCCCTTGCTGTTATTGCTATAATTGTCCAAACTGGGAAAGTACTCAATTTACAGTCCTGTAAATCACCAAAGAAAGCTGCAATCATTACCTTAATAGAAGCAAACACAGGCTAAAAGTAAGGAGACAATTTAAAATTATTTTTATAGTTTTCTTTGAGATCAATTGCCCTAATGAATCACAATAAACTAATAAAAATCTATTTTCTTTTTCCAGTGGAAACTTAGCAAATATAAATCTTAAGAGAGTTCTGTGTGAAAGAAACTAAATTCAGACAAGTTTTCAGTAGGAAGGCTAATGTGACTGAAAATATTTATACTAACATTTTATTAACATTTGTGAGACAGTGTTTATCATCATTAAGCTTAACACTCTCAAGAATACAAGAGTCACTGAAGAAGAAGAAGATATTTTGATTAAGAGGCACGGGATAATCCCATAAGAGACCCCAAACAACAATTCAAAGTTGAATTCTTTAATCAGCTGCTAGATTGTGCAATATAGTCAGTTGAAAAACGTTTCATGCAACTCAAGGAACACAGGAGTGTATTTGGGATGTTGTATGATATTCCAAAACTCCTCACTATACCTGAAGAAGACCTACACCAGCAATGCAGGGCACTAGAGACAGTGTTGACACATGATGATATGCGCGATATTGATGCGAGTGATTTAGGTGATGAACTGAAAGCCCTTTCAAGATGCATTTCAACAGGATCAACTCCAAAGGCTGTTCTGGAATATATGTGCACAAATAAGATGACCACCCTCTTTCCAAATGCTTTTGTTGCTCTGCGCATACTTCTAACACTTTTTGTAACAGTTGCCAGTGGGGAATGCAGCTTCTCCAAGCTGAAGTTAATAAAAACACATCTACGCTCCACAATGACACAGGAGAGGCTGGTCGGCTTTGCAACCATCTCAATAAAGCATGAGCTGGCCCAGACTATGGACCTTCAGCAGGAAGCAGTTCAAATCTTTGCAATCAAGAAGGCACGAAAAGCACCACTTTGATTATTCAAACAGATAAAAATGCCAGTGTTTACTATGCAGACAAGAAAAGTTACATTTGCTGTTCAGGAGTTTGAAAGTTAAGTGTTACTTAAAATGCCTTGTTCAAAAATTGTAAGTTGTTAGTTCTCCTTTATTGGGGTAGGCAGCAGTGCAGTACCATGAGAGGAGTAGAACAAGAAGACAGCAGAACTGAGACCTTTCAAAGTTTTGGCCTAAGCGAGGGAGCATGGGGGCATCATTTGAGCTCCCCGCCTCACGTGCCAAAATGTTGTGGGCCGGCTCTGGGGAGGCCATAGACACTGTTCAGCTCTAGAAAAGTAGGAGGGCTTTTGAATCAATGGCATCTTTTGAGGATCTTAAAAGGCAACCATTTAAAAGTTAGCCTTTATGCCAACCCTAATGTCCTCCCTTTGCTCTTACAAATCTACACTGGAAGTAGGGAGTGGGGTGAGGCTCATTTTCTAATTTGTGTGACAGTTAAATCCAGTAATAAAGAAAAGGGCATTACTAGTAAATCTTTACTATAGCTGCCTTCTCTATCTGAAAAATGCAAACTTCCAGGAACATTCTGCTTGATAGACAAAAGAAATCATATATGATATATAAAAACTACCGGAAACCTTTTCACAAATACAGCATATTAAAAAGAGCCTGATAATCCTTTATGTGCAAATTCACAGGCAGACAAATTATGAGGATTGTTTGGTTAAAAAACATGAACTAAGCTTTGTTACACTTACACAGCACATGTCAAAAAGATGAATTGTAGAAACAAAGGTAACTGCCACTTAAGGAGCATTTGCAAAATGTAAAGGATCACTTAACCATAACCTGTAGAGCATGCTTACACTTCGTACATTATATTTACCCTTAATTTCTACTAGACTTGAAAGAAAGAATCACCGCTGTGAAAAATGAGTTAAAATAATCATTTCTGTTGCTTACACTTTTATGGCATTTATCCTTAAGAATTAGGTTAGATGGTCCTGTAATTTGGTATATAGGCACTCACATGCAAGCCAAGTGCATACAAGACACTGTTTCCATCCTGCAAGGTTATTTTTAAAAGCCAGGAAGTTTACAGTAGCCTTTGATAGGATTTAGATCCGAAGTACAATAGGTTTATATCACGCTTTATTACAGTCAACCATAGGGTAGAGGGAATACTCTGAGTTCCAGTTACCTTAGTCTGGCCATCCTTAGGGGGCAAAGAATGGATGGTGCATTTTTTTTTCCAGTAATTTTTTTTGTTTCATAAATGTACTCAACTCACGTGTTTTCTGTAGATTTGTAGATAGAGCAGATGTTTTCAGAGAAATATCCACAATGACTCCAAGATCTCTTTCTTGAGTGATAACAACTAATTTAGGTCCCATCATTTTGTATGTTTGCCTGGGATTATGTTTTCTAATGTGCATGACTATGCATATATCAACACTGAATTTCATCTGCCATTTTGTTGCCCAACCACCCAGTTTCACGAGATCTCTTTGTAACTCTTCTCAATCAGCTTTGAACTTAACTATCTTGAGTAATTTTCTATCATCTGCAAACTTTGCCACCTCACTCTTTACCCCTTTTTCCAGTTCGTTTATGAATATGTTGAACCGCAATGGTCTCAGTACAGATCCTTGGGGGACACCATAAGTGCTCTGAAACTTAATTTGTTACGGTTGGCTAAGATGGTATGTAAGTGCAAAATATTAACTCGGATAATTTATCTCTAGTTTATCTTAAACTGTAGTTTTGTTATTTTTTATTTTGTGCCTTTATTAAGTGAATCAAGTGCAATATACTTCATTTCAATGAGGGCTACAACTATGTACCTGTGATGTTCCCTATGATCCTGTCAAAGTCCCAACACCCAAAAATAATGTCCCTGTTAATGTATTCTATACTGTCATAGCCATTCTGTTCAGTCATAATTATTTGTACTGTATAAGAGCAGTAACCCCAGTTTTGCTAACTATTTTAATAACAAGGCAGGAAAAAAACTATATCAAAAGGTTGACAAAAAATTAGTTGTAAGGAAAAAGGATGAGCCATTGGAGGTGCTATAAAGAGGAATTTATGCAGGTTTCTTTTGTTTTAGATATTCTGTTTATTATGTATTTTTAACAGCAGAAGTACAAACTTTCTAGGAGAACATACACCATGAAAAAGATTTTATATTAAAGTCTCACTAATTCATAGTTTGGCAAATTGCATGTCCACAAATCTGCACTGAAAGTATTTTTCAAGGTGCGGAGTTTAGTTAAGAGGCAGTCATCAATGTCTTGTAGTGAATGATGGGGTGGAGTCTGTAATGTCATACTCATGAGAGAACCAAGCCTCCGAGCTGGCTAAGTCCTGAGACAGCGCCATTTATTTTACCATGAATGCTCCTCCTGTTCTCCCTACTATTGTTGCTTGCAATGAAGGGGAATAATGCTAGGCTTACTTCTCCCATGACTGTAATGGAACTACTTGTGTGAGGGAACGTCTACATGAACATTTATTACACAGCAAGCTCTATAACTCTATAGCAGTATAACTCTATAGCACTCCAGCATGGCATGCACTAACTATCCATGTGGACTCTGCTGCTGTAGTTCTCTAGCATGCACTGAAGTACTGCAGTACGTCAGGGTCAGGATCTAGCCAGACAGTTAGGATATGTCTACACTTACTGGGGATTGATGCTGTGGTGATCGATGCACCGGGGGTCAATTTAGTGGGTCTAGTGAAGACCTGCTAAATTGACCGCAGATCACTCTGCCGTCGACTCCGGCACTGCATTGGAACGAGAAGCGCAAGGTAAATCGACAGGAGAGTTTTTCCCATCCACCCAGCGCAGTGTAGACACCGCAGTAAGTCGACCTAAGCTATGTCGACTCCAGCTATGTTATTCACGTAGCTAGAGTTGCGTAACTTAGGTCAACTTAACTCCATAGTGAAGACCTGCCCTTACAGTCAGGGGTGGCTCCAGGCACCAGCGCTCCAAGCGCGTGCCTGGGGCAGCAAGCCACGGGGGGGCACCCTGGCAGTCCCTGCGAGGGTGGCAGTCAGGCTGCCTTCGGCGGCGTGCCTGCGGGAGGTCCGCCGGACCGCGGATTTGGCGGTAATTCGGTGGCAGGTACGCCGAAGCCGCGGGACCAGCGGACCTCCCGCAGGCATGCTGCTGAATCCGTGGGACCGGGGACCTCCCGCAGGCGCGCCACCGAAGGCAGCCTGCCTGCCGTGCTTGGGGTGGCAAAAAAGCTAGAGCTGCCCCTGCTTACAGTGCAGCATGCTGGAGTGCTGTAGATTTAAACCCCAGCTTGCTGTGCAGTAAGTGTTCACATAGACATGCTCTGAGTAAGTGCTTTTCAACATGAGTAAAGTTTGCCCAATAAGATCTGTTATTAGCAAAGTATTGTTTTTATAACATATAGTTCCCTTTTCAAAATGCCTGATTTATAAAATCTTGACTAGTTATTATCATACAGAGCACATGATTTCTGATTTCACTTTAATCACATTTCCGTTACGGAAAATGTAGCTTAGCTACTTTCAGATGAGTCAGAAGAAGCATCTCTGTTTTATTGCTCTAGTCTCACCTTGTAACAGAGGAAAGGCTTGAACACAAATATCTGAACAACCACACTAAAGAGTTTTGCTTTCTTTATTTATGAAAAGCAAATGTGAGTTAAATTTTTCCTTCAAATGCGCAAGTGTGGCCGATATTTGAAACACTTAACAGTGCACCTTTTAAAGTTATTCAAGAGGTTACAGGTTATTGCAACAATATTAATTTTTTTTAAATAGCCATTTTAATAACTTCCACATCCAATGTTATTTATTATATGCAACTTCCAATAACTTTAAAAAAAAACCATAGGGCACGATCCTTCAGGATTACAAGATCAGGCCCATACCGTGAAATGCACGCACTATAAAATTGTGTGATCTAACCCTCACCTTTATATAAAGCTACACCATCTTGGTTCTTTGAACTACATTGAATTCCAGTAATTACTTTTTCAAACTGTTCAAAAGCTATGCTTCAAGTTATAATGGAAGCTGAGTGTTCTTTTCACTAATCACAAGAACTCTGGTAGGTTTCAAATATTCTCAGGAGGGGTTGAGTGGGAATACACTGTATTAAATTGCTATGTTTCTCAAACTGTAAGTTACTGTACTACTTCCTCCTCTCCCCCTCTGCCTTCCTCCCATCTCCCTGCCTCAAAAAAAGGTTTTGATTAAAAGAATATACTTGGGGAACAGGAGCTACCAGGATAAACAACACCCGAAGGGATCATTATTTGTGTGTATTATCATTTATCTGCACAAACTCAAAATAGATCCGTAACCAATTTCATATCAGCTTTCTCTGTGATTTCTGCTTTCACTCTCCATTTTTGAGTGAGGCACAAGGAGTTCAAATTATTTGCCCAAGGTGACCTAATGAGTCAGCTGTTCAAGTCAGATTAGAACCTCAAATGCAACATCTGTCAGCTCAGATGCAACTTGTGTTTACACTGTGGATCTCTTTTGCTTGGACTTACCCAATTTTACAGCTGGGTGACTGAGGAACAAAAAAGGCACGTTACTTATATGGCCTAGGTCATATAGGAAATCACTGTGTTAGCATGTTAGAATCTCTTACTCTCTTGGCTTCCACACTTCTTTGCCCCCACAACTAGCCTAAACAAAGCCACAATCATCCAAGGACATGACATGAATATATTTTACATGGCTAATATTTATATTTTGTCATTCATTTTACAGTAACTTGAGTTGATGGGTTGATTTTGTATCCTTAATGTAACCTTGAGAACGTAGTAATTTCTATTGTAACTTCTTACACATTCATGTCCTCACTTCAAGGTAATAGTTGAGGAAGACTGAATGAGACCCGTTTTAACTAGAGGCATCACTGTTAAGCAACATAAAGCATTCCCTCTTCAAATATGAGCATACCACCTATGCAGTGCTTCCACCCCATTTCTGGCCAGGAAGTGAGAGAAATTAGGAACCAAACCAAGGAGGGTGAGAGAAACCACTGCTCTCTTTTGAGGGTCACTCCTTCTTTCTTTCTTATACTCTATTGACAGATGATGACATAGTGCTACATTAAACAAATAACTTTTAACATAAGTCTCAGATGACTGCAGTACTTACGAGTGGACAGTTTGGCAGAGCATAAAAAATCACAAACTAGAAAAATGTTGTCTACAGCAAGGATGCTAATGAAATTAACTTTAGACTATCAGAGCAGGCACCACAGAACACTGATTGGAGTCAGTATGTTAAACACAGAAATTAAAAAAGAAATGAGCATATCCAATCTGACAGGGGAAAAGTCTGCAAGTGTCCATGTAGATGTTAGAGAGCACAATTAACTTTGTTTTCCTCCACCATGGTTTGCTCCACACATAACCCCTAGCCCTTTTTATCTTCTACATTTGCTTCCTGAACAAACTGTTGATCTGTCTACTCAAAAGTTTATTTCTTAGTTTACCTTGTATCTATGGTAAACAAGAACCTCTCATAATGGTATGCACACATTTGTCTAGGTTTTATAGACTAGTTTATGCTTCCCAGCATCAGCATGGATTACTCCAGCCTTCTGTCCTGTGTAAATAAGACTTCTATTTTGTGTATCCTGTCAGGAACAAAATGATCTCCTGAAGCTGAGCCCTCTAAGGGTGAAATCACATTAGCTTATTAACATCAAATTGTGGCCTTCAATGAAAATTTTGTGTCTGAAGACAAAGGTTGGCATTAGGTATGTAAAAGAAAAGATTTAATTGTATGGCTCTGAATGAAAAAATCTTTTTAATCAGAAGAAAAATAAAGCTAGGTGGTCATTTTGAACCAGGCAGGATTAGATCCTTACAGATATCTATGAAAACATATTTTCTGTTTCCATTTAAAAAGGTAAGTTCATTGTTCTTATGTGCTTGCAAAGGGAGCTGTTCAATTTCAGAACAAGGTTGAAACTCCTTTGAAATGATGTCTCCTTCATGTTTTAACATTTCTGCAACTTCACAAAGATAAGACACCAAAATGTCATCACTGCTTCATTTACTATACTCAGACAATGATCAAAGAGATGACAACTGTGATTCTTTCAACAAGTTTTGGTAGGTGAACTGAACTGAGCATGAAAACTACATCAACTGCATACATCAGATTATGAGAGATCAGATTGTGCCTGGCTACCTCGTGAGAAGACAAAAACAAGTGTGAATGAGAGAGAGACGAGAGAGGAGAGAGAGAGAGAAGCAAGGCTACAAGAAGAAATCCACTCCTGTACAGCAGGAACAGCTCTATAAGCTTCGTGCTCCCCAAAGCACAGTGATTGCTCCCTCTATGTTCCTCCTCTATCTGTACCTCAAATGGGGCAGAGAGAGGTAAATAGACGGTGAGGCTCTTGCTCTAAAGAGACTAGTTGCAGACAGGCTCTCTCTCCATGCCAGAGAGCTCCAGGAAGAATTTGAGGAGGGGTTATACCTAAATAGCATAACTGAGCCACAAATTTGTATCAGTTCCCATATTAACCCAATACTATCGTCACTTTCATTTCAGTGTGGCTGGTAGATTTAAATGTGTGGTTTATTATACAGTTTAGTTATACAACAAGACACCTACACTCAGATAAAACACTCCAAAGATGGTTCATGCTCATTGCATTTCACTCTCAAAATTAATACATATTTCAGTAAAACACAGAACACAGTCAAATCCCATCTCTGGCTTTTTTTGATCCATCTATCAAGTCCACAGATCTAAGATGAAGAGGTTTTTTTATGTAAGTGAAATTAATTGTATTATCAATAAGAAGTCAGCAGATATTCACTATTATAAAAATTCAATAGTCTGTCATCCTGTGATTAATTTCTTTAATTAAAGAACAGTTGAACACCTTAATAAAAAGAATGGAATAAATACAAGTAGAGGTAAATTAGAAGAACAAAAAATGCAAGACTGCATCCGATAAATTCATTATACAGTATTGCTTTACTCGTTTTCATCTTAATTCATATATATTCATTTCAGAAATCAACGGACAATTAAAGTGACAATAAGTACATGAAATTAGAATGAGATAGGCACCTCATATAGTAGGCTTATAGGCACTAGAGAAATAACAAAGATAATAAAAATACTGAAAAAAATGTTTAGCTCTGTTGTCTTCTGTCCCTAAGTTGGTATCCTACTCGGACATTCTTCCACCAGTTTATGTAAGTGGGGAAAAAAACCTTCTTGAATTACATTATTTAAATCAAAGAAAATAAATTTAGAACCCTCACATAAGACTTTAAGTTTAACTGGATATAAAATAGCTACTTCAATTCCTGTGAGCTAAAGATCAAACCTTAGAGATGTAAATCTGCAACTTCTAACAGAAAGGAAAATGTGAATCTCTTTGCCCTAAAACTGAATGTCTTTCTCCTCTGTGGATGAATCAGAACTCTTTCTATCCCATATAATGTTACCAACGTACGTTAGTACCCCTCCAGTGGTGACTGCAGTTACACGTTTAGGGCCAAATCCTGCAAACCACTACTCATGTGAATAGTTTTCTTTCTCACAACAGGAGTCCTACTGAGGACAATGGGAATTCTCACATGCGTATGAACTACTCATGCAAGTATAGGTATTCAGGATCTAGCCAATAATAACAGGATCGTCCTCTAATTTTCTTTCACGTTCTTTGTTCTTTTTGTTCACATGAATAGTTCATAGGAATCTACTTAAATGACACTGGCACAGAATAAGGAAGCTGGAACTTCAGAAGTGGAAATGAAAGAATGTGAACAAGTTACTTCATGGCAAGAATGTTTGAGCAGGACACATAATTTTAGTCCTAATGGGGCATCTGAGTGTTGGCATTTTTTTGATGGAATGGCTTTTCATCTGAAAATGGTGATTTGCCAAAACCCATCCTGTTTGAGTGACCATACTGGGTTCAATGAAAGTTTGGTCAAGAAAGATTTATTAGGATCAGGATGGAATTTCTCCTTAGAGCAGACATCCCCAATCTATGGGGTGCACCCCCCTAGTGGGGTGCCAAGGAATGTTTGGGGGGGTACAGCGGGGGCCCAGGCCAGCCCCCACAGGGGGCGGCGAGGGAGCACAACCCTGCTCCACTCCTAGCCCCGGTCCCAGCTGCAGCCCTGTGCCCATGGCTTTGCTCCCGGCCCTGTGCCCAGGGTCCCAACTGCTGGCCCCACACTCGGGGCTCCATGCCTGCTCCCAGCTGTGGCCCTAGCCTCGACCCCATAACTCGTGTTTGTGTCCCCTACTCCCAAAGCTGCAGCCCCACTCCTGGCCCATCTCTAGAGGGTGGGGGGCATGGACAGGGCTAACAGAGGGGGCACGAGAGAAAAGGTTTGGGGACCATTGCCTTAGAGAACGTAACAGTCTATCCACCAATAGTCTAATGGCTCAGGCACTTATCTGGGG
Organism: Trachemys scripta elegans; assembly: GCF_013100865.1. Taxonomy (NCBI): domain Eukaryota; kingdom Metazoa; phylum Chordata; order Testudines; family Emydidae; genus Trachemys; species Trachemys scripta. The sequence goes on from NC_048304.1 coordinate 27,870,077, forward strand.
TGTCAGAAATCTAAGTTCAAATCCCTCTTCTATCTGATTTGGAATAGGGACTTAAAATCAGGTCTCCCACATCCCAGCTAAGTGCTCTAACCATTAGACTACTTGATATTCTGGAGTTCACTCTATGTCTCTCTGGGAGTTTTCACCAAAAACCTTTAAAAGGTTTTGGTTTCATCCCAATGCAGAACATAACATATTTCCAAAATCTCAAAAATATTCATTGGATAAGAAAACCATTTCCTGCCCAGTTCTATTGGTGACTACTCTTTCTTTTTTTTTCTTTTTTTTTTTTTTTGCTGCTTCTCCCTCAGTTTGCTGTCTCTACAGCCCTCCTTCTGTAAGTGACTAATCCCTTTACATCCACTTGTCTATACTATGCTACACTAGTACTGGTGTCACTGCCCCACAAAAGTGCTTCTGTATGAACCTCAAAGGAAAGCAAAGTTTCAGCCTGCAACAACACATACCGAAAGAGTGGTGCAAGACAGCTACCAAAAGAGGGGAGGCAGCCTGGGAAAAATTATAGGTAGGTGGTGTGTGTGTGGGTGTGGGTGTGTGTGTGTGTAAGAGAGAGAGAGATAGAGATGGCCATAAAGGGGAAGAAGGGACAGGCAGACCACAAAGAAAGGCATAGAGACAAATGAGGAATATGGAGGGAAGTAGGGAAAAGGAACAACAAATGAATTAGGAGTAGGAGGTATGACAGGACATGAGAAAAGTGGGCATTGCTCTTGTCTTTAAGGCCCTGAGTCGCCAAAATATGAAAGCATGTCCTTAAACACATGAGCAGTCTTAAACGGGATTACTCACATGCTTAATGACACACATGCTTAAATGCTTTGCTGAATATGAAAGGAACTGTTCATGTATTTATGTGCTTTACTGAGTTGAGCCTAAAAGAAGAAACAGAGAATTTCTCAAATACAGAGAAAGGGGCAGTATATATGAGAAGAGAATAAAAGGAGAGAAAAGATTAGAGAAAAGGGAAAACAGATGGGTACACTGTTGAAGATAATTAAATAATGAAAGAAAAAAGTGTGTGAAGACTGCACATGAAGCTTTGAAAGTTAGTGATTTACAAGTTGCATCCAAGAGTTTTAAAAGAACTGGTGGAGGAGTTTGTTGGACCATTAATGTTGATTTTCAGTAAGTCTTGGAATACTTGAAAAGTTCCAGAGGATTGGAAGAAAGTTAATGTTATGCCAATATTTAAATAAACTAAATGGAATGACCTGGATAGTTATAGGCCTGCCAGTCTTATACTGATCCTGGGCAAGATAATGGAGTGATTGATAAGGGATTTTTTAATAAAGAATTAAAGGAGGGTAATATAATTAATGCCAAACAACATGGGTTTATGGAAAATAGATCCTGTAAAACTAACTTGATATCTTTTTTATGAGATTATAAATTTGATTGATAAAGGTAATAGTGTTGATGTAACAGACTTCGTAAGGTGCATTTGATTTGGTTCTGCATAACATTTTGATTAAAAAACTAGAAAGATACAAAATTAACATGGCACACATTAAATTAATTAAAAACTGGCTAACTGATAGTTCTCAAGATGTAATTTTACAAAGGGAATCACTGAGTGGATATGTTTCTAGTGGAGTCCCACAGGGATCAGTTCTTGGTCCTATGCTATTCAATATTTTTATCAATGACCTGGAAGAAAACATAAAATCATGATTGATAAAGTTTGCAGGTAAGACAAAAATTGGGGAAGTGATAAATAATGAAGAGGACAGGTCCCTGATACAGAGCAATCTGGATCACTTGGTAAACTGAGTGCAAGCAAACACTATGCATTTTGATACAGCTAAATGTAAATGTATACATCTACAAACAAGGAATATAGGCAATACTTGCAGGATGGGGGACTCTATCCTGGGAAGCACTGATTCTGAAAAATATTTGGGGGTCATGTTGGATACTCAATTGAATATAAGGTCCCAGTGCAATACTATGGCCACAAGGTCTAATGCAATCCTTGAGTGCATGAACAGGGCAATTGAGAGTAGCAGTAGAGAGGTTATTTTATCTCTATATTTGACACTGGTGCGACCGCTGCTGGAATACTATGTCCACTTCTGATGTCCACAATTTAAGAAGGAGGCTGATCAATTGGCGAGGGGTCAGAGAAGAGCCACAAGAATGACTGAAAGATTAGAAAACATGCTTTATAGTGATAGACTCAAGAACTTCAATTTATTAAAGAGAAGGTTAAGGAGTGACTTGATTACAGTCTTCAAGTACCTACATGGAGAACAAATATTTAATAATGGGTTCTTCAGTCTAGCAAACAAAGGACTAACACGTTCCAATAGCTGGAAGTTGAAGGCAGGCAAATTCAGACTGGATATCAGGCGTAAATTTTTAACAGTGAGGGTAATTAACCATCCGAACAATTTCACAGAATGACCAATGGTCGAGGTTGATTCTCCATCACTGTCAATCTTTAAATCTAGATTGGATGTTTTCCTAAAGTACATGATCTAAGAATTATTTCAGGGAATTCAAGACCTCTTATTCAGTTTAAACCAATAGGGGTTAATTTTCAATAAATATAAAAGTTATAAGGGAACACTTAACATTGGCCAAACCGGACAGTCTCTACGCAAAAGAATAAATGGACACAAATCTGACATCGGGAATTATAACATACAAAAACCAGTAGGAGAACACTTCAACCTCTCTGGTCACTCAGTAACAAACTTAAAGGTGGCAATTTTGCAACAAAAAAGCTTCAAAAACAGACTCCAACGAGAAACTGCTGAGCTTGAATTAATATGCAAACTAGATACCATTAACTTGGATTTGAATAGCGACTGGGAGTGGCTGGGTCATTACACATATTGAATCTATTTCCCCATGTTAAGTATCCTCACAGCTTCTTGTCAACTGTCTAAAATGGGCCATCTTGATTATCACTACAAAAGTTTTTTTTCTCCTGCTGATAATACCTCATCTTAATTAATTAGCCTCTTACAGTTGGTATGGCTACTTCCACCTTTTCATATTCTCTGTATGTATATATATCTTCTTACTATATGTTCCATTCTATGCATCTGATGAAGTGGGCTGTAGCCCACAAAAGTTTATGCTCAAATAAATTTGTTAGTCTCTAAGGTGCCACAAGTATGCCTGTTCTTTTTGCGGATACAGACTAACACGGCTGCTACTCTGAAACCTGTCATTAGGTTTATATTGTATATTGACTTTGTTAACTGCTATTAACACATTAAAAATTAAAATAATCCATCAATACAAATACCCAATGGCCAAGAAATTACTGGGAAGGTTGAAACTTGAACCTTAGTTCTTAATATGGGCTAAAAACCTAATGGGATTTCCCCAGAATTGCCTCAAATTATAATGTTTTGCATCAAGCAGACAGTGCTTTCTGTTGTTTTTCTAACTTCAAATCTTACGTTGCAAATTTCTTAAGGTCTGATGGGATGCATTGGGATGAGCAGTTTCAACTCCCATTCACTTCTCTGGGAACAGAGGATCCTCAGCTTTGCAAAGAAGGTGCTCAGTACTTTGCAGGATTAGGTCCTTAAAGAGCAACAAAATGTTTAATTAAAGCTACTACTTTTGCTTACTGCTATTTCTAAATTATGATATGCCAAAGGCAGTGTTTTACTCATGTTCCAATGGAATACTTAGCACAGCGTGAAATAGATGGCATCTCCTTTGTAGCAAAAGTGAAAGGTTGACTTCTGCCTTGGGCATCTTTTATTTTCTATTGAAAGCTCCAAGCTAGAAACTGAAGCATGATAATTGGACCTGCAGTGAAAAGTAGTGACATTATAACAACTGTTTCCTCCAAGTAATAAGTATCCTATGTTGTGATATATTTAATTTATAAGAATATGTTGATATGCTATTGTTAAACAAGAAATTAAGGAAGCTAAACTACATTAAATGTGAAATGTTCAAAGATGGTACACATCACTCTCATCACAGTTCCAATAAAGATGCAGGTTATTATCAGATGAAAATGGATGATTCCTCTAATCTGTAGTATCTACTTTTTAATTTCACTGAATTCACATTGTTATACATGGCATATAAAAAAGGTGGTTCTGATATTCTCCAGTGCTTATGGCATAAGCCTAAAAATGCCAGTGGAAATCAGACAAAAGACGTAATAAAACTGCGTGAAACCTGGGGCAATAATGCATCATACTTGAAATCCAATGGTTTTGCTTAAGTGACCTAGGCTTTTGCATTCAAAAGTTTTGCCTTTTTTTCTCTTTGGTTAAGGCTATCAAAGCAGCAATCTCCCAGTGAGGTGTGTCAGGACTAATGTAGCTGAATGTAGTTCACCATAATTGAAAGTAATTCATGCTGTCACATTTACTGTAACGAGAGGTCACATCTCCAGGGCCATAAATGCTGTTCACATTAATCGTAACTGACACCTACTTCCTCCTTCAGGGAAATTCAGCCATATTACATGGCTTAGTTCACATTCTTTTTAAGCAACTGCACTTCCTTCTGTTTTTTTTAAAGGGAAATGATGAAAACGGGAAAAAATATAACAAAGCAACAATATGTACTGTACATGTAGTAAAGCAGTTTCTATGTAGTGTTATGCCATAATAATGATAATAATTATATTTATCTCAAAGAATCCCAAACCTCTTTACAAACGGTGGGCCAAACTGCGCTTTTTAGGAGCAGAATCAGGCCCTCTATACACCATTGTCAAGAGCAGCTCCCAGACACACAGCGCACTACACCACTCGGGGGGAGGGAAAGCCCAGGGATAATCCCCTGCTCTTATGAAATATACCATCATTTTTGAAGTTTCAACCACCAGGGCCCCAAAGCAAACTCCCTGGAACTCAATTTATCTATTTAGCGTGAGGTTCTGTGGGGGTGGCCGATGACTCTGTGTCGCTACCTGGCAGCCACGGTAAGGCACCATGCATTACCACATAGACCCCATGGAGAGAAATACCACAGGAAGTTCTGCCTCACTAGGCCGGACTGATAACTTTCCTCATAGTCCCTGATTGCCAGGCACCCTATTTAAGCCCACGAAGACTCCAGGAAGTGTTGGTGCAATGAGATAGTTATCCTTGTCAGCTGTAGTGACAGACTTGCATGTTGGCTTATTGGACTCCAGTTCTGACCTCTGGCTTGACTCTTGACTCTGGCTCTGATTCCTGACTTGACTCCTGACTGGTTCCAACGCTTCACTTGACTCCTGATTTCCACACTTCGCTTAACTCCTGGCTCTGGTTCTGATCCATGGCTTACCTCCTGGCTTAGAGTTCTTATCCCTTTCTTTAATGGTTTTTGTTTTGTTGGATTGGGGGAAGGGGCTGTTTTTTCTCTGTAGAAAATCCCACTGACTATATTAGACACAGTTGGTAATGGCGTTATTGCTCAGTCACAAATATCTCTGTTATTGAATTCATCAATTTAACAAACTGCTGTTGATTCTAGCAGATGTTTCTACTTTTAAGTGACTGCAAATCAGTTGTCAGTTCTTCTCAGGAACAAAACTTAACATATTCAAGATCCAAAGGAAAAGCTCATTTATGAATGTCATAATCTAAGGCCATGTCTACTCTAGAAAATTATGTCGACCTAATTTACTTCGGCATACAGCCACGGCAGTTATTAAATCATTGTTGTGTGCGCACACTTGGCTCCTTGCGCTGGTAGTGCACATTCTCACCAAGAGCACTTGTATCGATTGTATTGTCATCATGACATGGCCTTAGATTATGACACCACCAATTCCCATCTCTGCCTGATGAGGAGAAGGGATTTCAACAGGGTTCTGCCACCTCTCAGGTGAGTGTCCTAACCCCTGGACTATGGGATATTCTGATGTGGGGCTTCTTCAATGTCTCCTATTGAAGTTGTTCCACTTTCATTAAATAATAATGGAGTCATAGAAAGAATGAGAATGGCTTTATTGTCCAACGGTTAAGATGCTCACTTGAGAGGTGGCAGATCCTCATCAGGCAGAGGGGAACTTGAACTGGGTGGTCTCCCACACCTCAGGTAGAATCTTAATCACTTGGCTAAAAGTTGTAAAGGAAGTTCTCCTGCCTCCCCCACCATTTTGGGTATATCTAGATGATCTCTGAGCCTGCCTACTGATTGGGCACTGCATGCAAATTAGGGAGAGGAGCACCTATCTTCCCCCATTCTTGGATCGCTAGCAGACGGCACCTCCCAGCAGCCTGGACTTAAGCGCCTAGCTCTGTGAGAGAGGTGGGGTTTAGGGCCACCCTTCTCGTTACCATCTCCTATTGGCTAACTTAGGTGGCTCCCTGACTAGTGTACCAGCTTTGTAGATTGCATTCTAAGGCATCTATCACAGGGAGCTTGGGCCCCAGCTCAGGATTTCAGGACAGTAATGTTCCCGTGATTTTCTAGGCACCTAAAAGTTAGGCATTATGAAACTGACTGTCACAACGCCTAAGTCCCTTTATGGATCAGGGCCTAAATACTAACAAGGGAAGGAGGCAGGAACAGAAAGTCAGAGACCAGTTCAGAGCTACCATAGGTAGATTAAATGAACCTTGGGTAAATAGTCAAATTAGTCCTAACTGGGTCTTACTTAAAATGGCCATTGAAATGAATAATAACTGTTTTTACAAATTATGGGCCTGATTCTCCTCTCATGCTCGTGTAAATCAGGAGTAATGCCACTGAAGGCAGATGAGTTAGACAGATGTAAAATTGGTGTGAGATGATAAAAACTAAAAAAAAAATTCTATAAACACTCCAACTTCATTATGACAGCAGCACTATTCACTACGCATAGATCTCCTGGCAGTTCCTTTATAAACCTATTTTCCAGAGGTTTATGCCACATACTTTTGGCTGGCTCCTCTTGGGAAAAAAATCTCACTGAAGTAAAGCATCCAAGAGATAATTAGAAACAACAATAGGTAAAAGCAAGAGCTGGCAAGATTGGATATTTTTATTATTATTACTTTTCATTTATTGAAGTGCTCTGGCTACAGATTAACTTTCTTTGCTCAGTATTTATAGGGTTACCATACGTCCGTTTTTTCCCGGACATGTCCAGCTTTTCGGCAATCAAACCCCCGTCCGGGGGGAATTACCAAAAAGCCGAACATGTCTGGGAAAAATACCGGCCGGGCACTTCCTCTCCCGCCGCTGCTCTGCTCCTCCCCTGACTCAAACTTCGGCTCTGTTTAAGAGCTAAGCTGCCCGAGCCAGCGCTACCAGCTTCGGGCAGCCCCCTTGCCTCCGGACCCCAGTCGCCAGCCAGGCACTTCTCCTCCCTGGCTCCAGCTGCTCTGCTCCTCCCCTGACTCAGACTTCGGCTCTGTTTAAGAGCCAAGCTGCCTGAGCCAGCGTTACCGGCTTTGGGCAGCCCCCTTGCCTCCGGACCCCAGCTGCCGGCCGGGCACTTCCCCTCCCGGGCTCCAGCTCCGGCAGCGCAGGGTCCAGAGGCACGGGGGCTGCCCAAAGCCGGTAGCGCTCGGGCAGCCT
>NC_048304.1:27882495-27899950 GCF_013100865.1 Trachemys scripta elegans
GGCCCCCTTACCCTGCTGCTCAGAACAGGGTGTTGGGCTCTGTGCCAGCCGGACACGTGGCTGCGCTCCCCAGCACAACAAAACCCGGTCCCTGGCCCTGCACAGTGCTGCCGGACCGGGCTGCGGGGGAGAGCTGCCGGCTCAGAATGCAGGGCGGATCTGGCTCCTCTACAGCTGCTCCGGAGTCCAGCCCGGGACTTTCCTGCAGCCCTCCCAGCCGCTCGCTCTGCTCTGCCGGGGGAGGGGGGAAATCCCGGACATTTTGAGTGATTTACAAATTCCCCCCGGACGCTATTTTTAGCACAAAAAGGAGGACATGTCCGGGTAAATCCGGACAAATGGTAACCCTACATAAAATCATCATGTCACCATTTAGAAAATATAAATACCTCAAGACTCCCATTCCTGCACTGCAGGAGGTTAGTCCCAGTACATGATGAGATTATGCTCTTAACTCTCTGTAATGTAGATGCTGTTGAATTCCACTTACATCATACAATACCAGCCAGTCCATTAAATTGCTTAGGCATCCTTTTCCCTAACCACTTTCACAAGCAATGGCACCAAGACAATTACAGGTACCATCCAAAATTATATTATGCAGGCAAATGTGTAGTTGATACATTATTTTGATTTACCTGGAAATTGCACATCATAACTGTTGAACTATTTCCAATGGCAGACAACAATTACAGTAAAACCTCAGAGTTACGAACACCAGAGTTACAAACTGACCAGTCAACCACACATTTGGAACCGAAAGTATGTAATCAGGCAGCAGCAGAGACAAAAAGAAAGAACAAATACAGTACTGTACTGTGTTAAAAGTAAACTACGAAAAAAATAAAGGGAAAGTTAAAAAAAAATTTAACAAGGTAAGGAAACTGTTTCTGTGCTTGTTTCATTTAAATTAAGATGGTTAAAAGCAGCATTTTTTCTTCTGCATAGTAAAGTTTCAAAGCTGTATTAAATCAATGTTCAGCTGTAAATTTTTGAAATAACAATCATAACGTTTTTTTCAGAGTTATGAACATTTCAGAGTTATGAACAACTTCCATTCCTGAGGTGTTCGTAACTCTGAGGTTCTGCCATTCATTTGTAATCAAATTTCCTGTTCAACCAAAACTGTAACCCATTCTAAATGGAAACTTTTTTAGCCTACGAGTTTCTGGAAGTTCTTCTATCTATAACACTTGTTCAAAAGCTCTTTTGCAACTTCTTAATCCAGTAGTCTGTTATAACAATTGGGGCCTAACTAGCCTACCCCAACTGTGAGTTCAGCTGAGGGAAACTGGATAAAAGTTTATAAAGTGTTCCAAATATTAATGGGAAAAGGTGAAAAAAGGAGACAAGAGACTGGATTAGTTCAAACAAGAAGACCTAATGATGTAACTGAAGGACTGTCTTGAAATCATGTCTGGTAAACAAGAGGTGTGTGGAACCAGAAGTCAATGGATCAAAATTGTTATGCCAGAAATTAGACCTAATTATGAGCAGAATAATGAGAGGATGGGCTATTCCATCCATCGCCCTTTTTTAGCATCCTTAATAAAGGAAACTTGGGGGCGGGGGTGTGTGAACAGATTGACTGAGGGATTCCCAGAGAAGAGGGAAAGACCAGCAGGCCTCCACTTTGCTCCAGGGATTCTGTCCTTCATTTGTGAGCCTCGAGAACCAGTGGAGATGCCTGACCATCACTGCTACATCAGCAAGGACCCCAGCTTGATACGTGTGATATCCTGCTCTGTCTTCCCTTCCCTCATGTGTTACTTTCTGCCCTTTCTCTCGCTCTCTCTCTGCTTTTCCCCTGATCCCTAGACTAACTGTTTTGCACAGCAGTGGCCCAACCAGATGATACAATCCATCCAGATCTGCCCAGGCTGAGAAAGACCAGCAAAGGAGAGGGACATGACCAGCCCAGACAAATGACATACCAGACAGAAAAGGTTAGCCAGGGTCCAGGGCAACAGCTGTTGTGGCCGACCTGCCAGTCCACACCATGTGTGTGATTGACCAGCCACCTGAGAACACCAAAAACAAAGCTATATTTCCCCACCTTTACTACCTAATCTCTTTTCCTCCTTGTGTCTCTTTTTTTTTTCAACATCAGGGAAAGTGACTATGATTCGCAATTCAGAGTTCAACAACAGAACTAATCCTGTCTTCCCTACCAAGAAGGACTGCCTGCCTCTAACCCACATCCTCTCTCTGAAAAGGGGATTTTGATAGACTTTGATTAAGTTTGATTAAGTTCCTTGTAATCACTCAATCTTATTCCAAAATACTTTGTCTCATTCTGATTCTTTTTCTCTTGTGCATCCTGATCAATAAATTTCCAAAATTCTGCATGAATTTTAGTGTGTTTGCCAGGGCACTAAGCAGGCCACGGCTTCTTTACTCAAAAACCTGAACCATTTAACTCTTTAGTGTTGTATAATGACAGTCATGTTAACCCCTTTGACTCTCTCTCTGTTCCATCAAAATTAACATAATTGGTCTTCAGTAAATCATAACTGATCTTACACTTAGAGAGAACACCTAAATATTGCAAATGTGAGATTCCAAACTTACTGTCTTCACTTTCACCTCCACACAAAAATGTTCTTGTAATATTAAATTCTGAATTTTGTATTGTCTTATCAGGAATGTACATGTCACAGATAATCAGGAAAGGCCTGCTAACACGTAAAGCTACTCAAATATATTACAAACCACCTGTCTGAACCCAGGTATAATAACAAAATACAATAATCTGTGAGCTTGTCCAGTATTGAAACTTGCACAAACCTACAGAAACTAGCCCTTTACCCAGCAAGGTGATTCATCAAAAAATTACTGGCCCAGAGATTCCTGTTTCGTGTTTGTTGTGTTTTATAAACCAAGATGAGAGAGCAGCAGAGCTGTCTGGGAGATGGAGAGCACACGTAAATGATCTCTCCTCCTCCCACAGACCTCTAATCCTGATACATCCGGATTCTTAATTCCATATCAGCAGCCACAGAACTGATTTTCTATCCAGGATGCTGGCAGAGCATTAGAAGGTCATTAATTGCAAAATATTATTGCTAAATAGTGCTGTCATTTTGGAAAGAGAAAAGTAACGAGTTTGCAACTCTGACCATTATCCCCTCTAAGGGAGAAGTTTATAACATGACAGAAATATTAATATCCTTCATGTGAAGGCATTTTAGAAGTCATTGTGTGTTACAAGCAGTATTTGTAGTACAATACCCATATTTCACAGAATTACCTTACTCTGGTTCTCAATTTAGAGTATGTTTTTAGAATACTACTAAGATTAAAATCTTAAATATAAAAAGCCCATAAATGGTACAGAGTGAAAATCACTGAAAAAAATTTGAATGTTTTTTTCATCACCTGCCATGATCTGATCTAGTAGAGTAGAAAACAATGTTTTGAAGAAAATAACTGTATCAATGGGAGCAGAAGCAGACCAATGATTTGGAAGGTTCTGGTAATAAAACATTCATTCATGGCCTTGATAAATTGGAGAATTGTTCTGAAATCAACAAGATGAAATACAATAAAGATAAGTGCAAACTACTACACTTAGAAAGGAAAAATCAAATGCACAATTACAAAATGGGCAATAAGTGGCTAGGTTCTAGCATTGCAGAAAAGAATTTGCGTGTTATGATGGGTCACAATTTGAATATGAGCCAACTATGTGATGCAGTTGCAAATAGATCAATTTTCTGGAGTTTATTAGCAGGAGTGTAGGATGTAAGACATGGGAGACAGCTATTCTGCTCTACTTGGCACTGGTGAAGCCTCAACTAGAGTATTATCCCCTGTTTGGGCGCCACACTTTAAGAAATATGTGGGCAAATTAGAGAGAGTCCAGAGGAAAGCAATAAAAATGATAAAAGGCTTGGAAAATATGGCTTATGAAGAACAGTTAAAAAAAAACCTCCGAATGTTTAGTCTTGAGAAAAGAAGCTTGAAGACAGACCTGGTAACAGTCTTCAAATATGTTAAGGTCTGTTATAAAGAGGTCTGTGATTGTTCTCCACATCCACTGAAGGTAGGACAAGAAGTTGTCAGCTTAATCTGCAGCAAGGGAGATTTAGGTTAGATATAAGGAAAAACGTTCTCGCTATAAGGACAGCTAAGCACTGGAAGAGGTTACCAAGGGAGGTTGTGGAATCCCCATCATTAGAGGTTTAAAGAACAGGTTAGACAAACACCTGTCAGGGATTGTCTAGGTATACTTGTTTCTGCCTCAGCACAGGAGGGATGGATTAGATAATCTTTCGAGGTCCCTTCCAGCCTTTCATTTCTATGATTCTATGACGTAGAGTCCAATTCTGCCACCATACTCACATTAAGTAATACCTAACTCCAGGAATGGTCCTGCTGATTTCAATCAGGCTACTCATGAACAAAAGTGCTACTCAATCTACTCTTCAGATCAGCCATTCCCAAATTGTTGGTCGTGACCCCAAATGGTTACTACTATAACAAATAATTTCTAATAATTACAACTCCATTTGAGTAATGGTGGCAGAATCACACCCTCAGAGCCTAATTAAGAGCCAGATTCTGCCCATATGCTGATTGGGTAGTACCTCACTCTCCAAGCAATTCCATCAAAATCAATAGTACTATTCACAGAGTAAGATACTACTCAACCGATGTAAAGGTGGCAGAATTACACCGTACATTTTAAAAGGTCAAATTCTTCACATGAATAATTTCTCTAATATCAAGGGAACCAAGTGTGTGAATACGGATTTCTCCTGTTAGTAAGGCTTGCAGGGTCAGGTCCTACCTTTGGAAGTAAATTAGGATGAGTATAGAGCATCAGTCTGTCCTAATGAAATTTTGTTTAGGATTCATCAGTTACTAAACCTACATGTTCATTTTACACTAACTGCCTGAATTAAAAACTTCTGTGATAGAAACCTCCAGCTCATAAGAGTTAATTGATTTGAAGGGAAAGTTTCACAAGATGAGTAAAGAACACATATTAATATTCAATAAAGGTGCTTCTTTGTGGAGTGGGAATGAGTGCAATGAACACTTCGTACACTTGACTGCTAAAATCTAAAGAGAAACTGTTCTATCTTCTGTGGGCATGGCTACACTTGCAGATGTAGAGCGCTGTGAGTTAAACCTGCCTTCGTAGAGCGCAGTACGGAAAGCGCTGCAGTCTGTCTACACTGACAGCTTCAAGTGCACTGGCGTGGCCACATTTGCGGCACTTGCAGCAGTATTGGGAGCGGTGCATTATGGGAAGCTATCCCAGCATGCAAGCGACTGCAACGTGCTTTTCAAATGGGGGATGGGTGGGGTGGAGTGTGACAGGGAGTGTGTTGTGTGTATGTGGGGGAAGAGAGTGGGTTTTTGGGGTGCTGAGAGTGTGTCAGCATGCTGTCTTGTAAGTTCAGACCCCCCTTCACCCTCCCCCCGCCTCTCTCTCACTCACTCAAAGCAAACAGTAAATGTTTGCTTTTCTCTGAGCTGATAAGCAGCTGGCTTCTCTGTAACAGAGCTTTGAAAGGGCATTTCCGCATTCCTGCAGCCGATTTCACAACCATGACAAGAGTGGCCACTTGACTTAAGGGGATTATGGGACATTTCCGGAGGCTGATTACAGCGCAGTGACACAATACCTTGTTCACACTGGTGCTGCGGCGCTCCAGCCGAGGCGCAGCAAACGTTATTCCACTCGCCGAGGTGGAGTACCAGCAGCGCTGTAGCTGCAGAGTCAGAGCGCTCTACGTGGCTTGCCAGTGTGGACAGGGAGTGAGCTACGGCGCCCGGGGCTGCTTTACTGCGCTGTAACTTGCAAGTGTAGCCAAGTGTTTGTGGGGATCCAGAACTACAGCCAAACAAATTCTGTGTCAAATTGTCTTTAATCTGGTCTGAGACAAATAAGGAAGACAGTCAAGCAGTCCTTTGAGGTGCTGAGCATTTTCAATTTCCACTGAAAGCAAAGGACATTGAGAGTGCTTGGCACCTCAAAGGATCTTACCCTTTTGGAGCAGCCAGAACAACCTGACTCACCAAATCAAATAGTCATTCTCAGGATGGTAATAGGCACAGAGCTCTAAAGTTAATGTTTCAAAAAATGTCTGTTTTGCTCTTTCTTGAGACTCTTTCTTGCTCTTTCTGGACTGTCTCTTATTCTGTACTTGATTGGAACAGGTTTAACCTTCTATCATGAACAATACAAGCCTTCCATGGCTTTCCATTTACAAGCAAATTTTTAAAGGGAGCTGCTGAATTTGGACTCCACAGTTTCACGCACCCAAATTCTGCCACCACTTTTGAAAAAATTGACTTTAATCTTGACAGGAAGACTACTTTTTACCCAGTTTCTTGTATAGAACACTGGCACATTTTCTTAAGGAACATGCTACATTCAAGAAAATTTTGATTTTCCACTCATGGCAGTTTATTTACAGATCATCTTATCCATCCTCTAACAACTATTCCAAGAAGGGATCAAATTGTGAGCTCATCAAAGTACATAATTAATAGTCAACATTTTAATTAGGAAGAAAAATAATAATAAATATGTGTGAATTTTGTATGTTAATATTATGTGTTTTCCTTAACAATTGCTGTTATTCATAATACTTCATCAGTTTCAGAACTATAAACTCTATAAAATGAAAATGTCTGTGGAACAATTTGAGGAATGAGATACAGAGTTAAAAACAAATGTGAAAACAGTAAATCAGTCATGAACTTGTTTTCCCCCTTATCCCTACTACAAAGCTTCTCTTTTTTTTTTTTTTATCATTTTATGCCAATGAAAACACAAACTGTCAGGATCTGTTTATGTTATTGTGAACTCAGTAGAATAAAAAGCCAGCGCTTTTTCTCTTGATCATTATGTTCACTCGTTATTCATGTCAGAAAAGTTTTTAGCAACCTAAAATGATTTAAATGTCAAAGTTTTCACTAAAGATTCAGAATAACTAGAACCATAAACAGAAGACAGTAAAGTAGTCCATCAGTAAACATACAGGGCCAAATCCTCAGCTGGTAAGAAAACAATTCTATTAAGTTCAATGGAGCTATGCTGATTTATATCAGCTGAGGAATTGGCTCATTATAACTAATGATTGTTCAGGGCAAAACTGATTGGGCTTCATTCTCATGTCACGTATGCATACAGACACAGCTTGTATGTGACATCATAAATTGTGGATGTTTTATAGCTCAATACTTATTCTGATATTTGAATAAATTCATTTATTAAAGCTGTTTTAATAACCCATAAATAATGAGATACGCTTCACTGGTTCAAAATTACAGGGGTCTAGTCTCTCCATACATGAATGTAACTGCTATTACTATACATGAAATAATTAAGTAATAAGGCCTCACATAATGGCCCTATATCAGTCCAACAAGGACTGGAAGTGATAGTTACATACACCTCTAGGACCATATCTCAAGTCACACCTGGCTACCTGGAGATTCTCCCTCGTGTGCCATTCCTTTCCAGCTCCCTTGACTTGATAGGGGGCTTGGCTGGTGAAAGAGAGGTAGTCAGAGCACTATTGCACTCACGTGATCGCTAGCTGCTGGAACAGTCCCATGGGAGTCATTGCAGCCCGTGCAATTTAGAGTAGCCCAGAGGCTTCTCCAAAATACAATTCAGATTCAGCTACCTTTATTTAATGGAACTATTTGGGGTATAAATTATTGCCCAACATGAGTAAAGGTAGCAGAATCAGGCATATGGAAAGAAAGGTTTCAGAGTAGCAGCCGTGTTAGTCTGTATCCGCAAAAAGAACAGGAGTACTTGTGGCACCTTAGAGACTAACAAATTTGTTATTTCTTAGTCTCTAAGGTGCCAAAAGTACTCCTGTTCTTTTTATGGAAAGAAAGTACAGTATAAAAGAATCTCTTTAAAATAAACTTGCCTAAACCTTCATATTAAAGTCCCATATGAAAGTTTTATAGCTCATGAGGGAGATCGTTACAGAGTTTCATATTTTGTGGGGATCGAAGTGGAGAGTGATTTTAGTTCTTTGATTTAAACAGAAAAAGTCTCTTGAAATCCTTTAAATCTGAAAACTTAATGAAAGCTCTAAAGAAGACTCCTTAGAAATAAGGTGTCAGGGCAGATAAGAGGTTGGGGCTTGGACAGTGTGGGACGAGACAGGGAGAGTGGAGTCATGATGCCAAGATTGCCCAGGACACAGATTTAGCAGCTGTAATCTGGAAGCATTTGCTCCAGCTGGAAAACTTCGTGTAGTTGCTTCTTCAGGCTATTCTAACTTGTGCTGGGACACCAGCCTGGCACAGCCTCAGGATCTATGTTTGCATCCGTTGTCATTGGCTACAGCTGAGAATCTAGACATAAAAAAACCAGTTACTAACCTTTCGTAACTGTTGTTCTTCAAGATGTGTTGCTCATGTCCATTCAATGGTAGATGCACCACATGCACAGTTGCCAGAGATTTTTCCCTCAGTGGTATCTGTAGGGCCAGCTCTAGTGCCCTCTGGAGCCGCATACGTATGCGCCAGTATAAGGGGTGCTACCAGCCCTGCACCCTCTCAGTTTCTTCTTGCCAGTAACTCTCACAGAGGGGTAGAAGGGTAGGTCATAGAATAGACATGAGCAACACATCTTGAAGAATATTTATGAAAGGTTAGTAACCGTTTTTTCTTCTTCGAATGCCCACTCATGTCCATTCCATTCTATGTAACTCAGAACCAGTATCCCCAGAGGTTGCCTCAGAGTTCATGGACGTGCTGACTGCAGCACTGCTTTCCCAAAATCGTCATGGGCCTGTTGAATTATGGCGTAGTGGGACGTGAAGGTATGAACCAACAACCAAGTTGCGGCTCTACGGATGTCCTGGATTGGTGCCTGCATGAGGAGCGCTGCATGAGGAACGCTGACGAAGCCTGGGTTCTCATGTAATGAGCAGTCATGATGGAGGGGGAACCTTCGCCTGCTTGTAACTCAGATACAGGTGGTTATATAAGACGAGATTCTTTGGGATGACACAGATAACCCTCTCATCCTTTCTGCTACTGCTACAAAGAGTTGCATGGACTTGTGGAAGGGCTTAGTTCTCTCACTATAGAAGATGAGGGCCCACCTAACATCCAATATATGAAGCTGATATTTCTCAGCAGTCTTGTGAGGTTTTGGAAAGAAGACAGGAAGAAAAATATGCTAGTTGTTGTGGAACTGTGACATCACCTTTGATCAGAAGGCCGTATGCAGGCGCAGCTGGACCTTGTCCTTGAAGAACACTGTGTAAGGGAGGCCCCGTGAGCCTCAACAGGACTAGGTTTAAGTCCCATTCGGGGATTGGATCATGAACCTGAGGGCAGGGTCTTTCTAGCCCCTGGAGAAACCTGACGGTCATCTCATGGGAGAACACTGATCTGCCATGCACTGGAGGCTGGAAGGCTGAGATGGCAGCCAAGTGAACCTTAACAGGTGAGAGAGCCAGACCTTGATGTTTTAGGTGGAGCAGACAGTTCAAGATAGACTGCAGAGAAGACCGGGATGCATCGAGATTCCATTTGGAGGCCCAACAAGTGAAACGTTTCCACTTGGCCAAGTAGGTAGCCCTGATGGAAGCCTTTCTGTTACTTAGCAAGACTTGGCGAACCTGTTGCGAGCAGGCCTGCTCTTCAGGGTTCAGCCACACATCACCCATGCCATCAGGTGCAGGGAGGCGAGGTTCGGGTGAGGCAACTGGCCATAGTCTTGTCAAATCAGTGTCTTAACACACCCCAACACTGCTTCATTTATGGGTAAGGCCGCTCTGGAGGTAGCAACAGCAGCCAGGATGTCAATTAGGCTGCACACTGATTCCTTAAGCCCTTCCACCTCCAGATCCAAGTTCACTGTAACCTTTTTCAGGAGGTCCTGCTGGGCTCTGAAGCTATCTTGAGGGAGCAGGGTACTAGGGACTTCAACTGCCTCATCTGGGGACTATGAGAAGGAGGCCTGTGCCAAAGGAGGTACTCCCTCCTCTTCCTCTGCTTCCACTACATCCATCCCAACCACCTCCTGGATGTCAGCACCAGTATCGGTGCTGGAGTTGGGGTCCGGTGCTGGGCAAGAAGAGGCGGTGGCCCGCCTTTCTAACACAACCGAGTATGAGCGGTGAGAGGGGGGCCCCGGCACTGCCACTGCATCAGCCAGGGACCCAGTGGCCAGGTGCCTCTGGGAGGGACGGTACCGAAATCCAGAGGCCCATAGTGCTAGTAAGTCTTAGCCAGAGCGAAGGAGTCCCCTTCAGACTCCGAAAAGGATCCTTCCCTTGGAAAACAAGATGGTATAGTACCTGCTTTTGCCATCGGGCACTGCAAGAGATCGGGGATCAGTGCCTGCTTCCGCCTCCTCTGGACGTTGCCATGGTGGTCGGTATGGGGATGAAGCTTGCCGGACCTTGTGCCCTTCTGACCCTGATAGCCCTAGCCAATGGGGATCTGGATGTAGTAGCACGAGAAATGAAGTTGGGGTGGATGTTAATGTTCATTTAACTAGTGTTTTCTCTGATTTTTAATTAGTGCATTGATAGGGAATGCATTTAAACAACCTTAATTCTAAGTCAGCAAAGTATTTTGTGTGGGAATAAAGGTAAATTTGCAATTGCACATGTATTTAAATGTAAATATTGTGGTTTTAACTTTTAATTAGGCACGATTTAATGTAAATGTTTACCCACGTCTGTTAAAAACAGTCCCCAATATTATCCATCATACAATATTCTTCTTTAGTTTTCAATATCTTTACTGATTCAATCAGGTGCTTAATTCATTTCAAAGCATTTTGTGTAGGAGGAAGCATAAAGACAGCTTTGTAAAATCTAGGGATAATAAGCAGGTCAGCTCAAAGATTCAAATCTGGTCTGAACCAACAGGTCTAGAAAAAAAATCTACAATCAGGCTTTATATGATAAAAACAATTCTAGCACTATGAATCTAACTGGGACAAACACAACTAGCTGCTGCTGAGAAACCAAGACTGATCTATGCCACACACTGTTGACAAGGAAGATTCCGTTTTTCAGCATATTACAAAAATATGGAGTCCCTAATAGAACAGAAACAGGCACTTGTAATGCAACAAATGTAAATTTGAAAATGTTTCTACATCAGTCTTTGTTATTTAACTAACATAGGCCTTGATCCTAACAATAGGATCCACCGAGGTGGAAATTGCACCTATGAAAAGAGCCCATTATAGGATGGAGAAATGCTTATTAGCATGCAGACATACTGTATATTCCAATTTGAACATAGAGCTATCCGCTGTCTTTTTCTTTTCTATAAGCAGGGCTTATTTTATAGTAATCAAATACACTAGCAGAAATTCTGGGAGGTTTAGACTGAAATATATTTAAACAATCTGAATCTTTGATGTACAGCATAAATGAACTAAACCACCTAGGTAAGACATAACTTTTTAAAAAATATTTGTGAATCAAATTTCTCTACAAACATTTTAGTGTCAAAGCCTTAAGTAAATTTTTACAATTTCTTAACCTTCGGTGTTACGACACAAGAAGAGACTATTTCTAAAGTGTTCAAAGATCCAGTGTTTCAAATGCAATTAGAAATGCAGTCTCTTGTAGCTACAGGCCACACCCCTGTAATATCAAGGGTATTGCATGTGCCTACTTGAGATGAGACTATCCCTTTAACATGCAACATAAAACAGAACATTAAGATCTTTAAAGAAGCACCTTATCTATGTTGTGAAGCACAGCTTTTTACATGAGATCTTTACTGCAATTTCATTCTCAAATTAATAATTATTAATAATATTTGCACTTCTATAGCACCTTCCTCATCATGAGAATCTCAGGGTACTTTAAACATTAATTAAGCCTCACGACACCACTGTCTGGAATTATTATCCCCATTTAAGAGATGATAAAACAGAGGTGGGCAAACTACAGCCCAGGAGCCACATCCAGCCTATGGGACCATCTTGCCCGGCCCTTGAACTCCCAGCCAGGGAGGCTAGCCCCCGGCCCCTCCCCTGCTGTCCCTCCTCCCCCGCAGCCTCAGCTTGCCGTGCTGCCAGTGCTCCGGGTGGTGGGGCTGCGAGCTCCTGCTGGGCAGCGCGGCTGCGAGAGCCGCTGGCCTGCCCTGGTGCTCTGGACTGTGCGGCGGCATGGTTGGCTCTGGCTGGACGGCGCGGCTGCCAGTCCTGGTGCTCTGAGCGGCATGGTAAGAGGGCGAGGAGCGGGGGAGTTGGAAAAGGGACAGCGGGTTCCAGGGGCAGTTAGGGGCCGGGCGTGTGGTTAGGGGTCAGAGCAGTCAGGGGACAGGGAGCAGGGGGGGTTGGATAGTGGGTGGGGTCCCGGGGGGGGGGGGGTAGGGGGCAGGGGGCCCCGGGGGGGGGCGGCCGGGGGCCGGGGGGGGGGGGGGTTGGATGGGTGGAGAGTACTGAGGGGAGCAGTCACGGGGCGGATAGGGGGCAGGGGCCAGGCTGTTTGGGGAGTCACAACCTTCCCTACCCGGCCCTCCATACAGTTTCAGAACCCCGATGTGGCCCTCAGGCCAAAAAATTTGCCTACCCCTGTGATAAAGCAAGGGGGGTTGACTTCACCAAAGGCATACAGTAAGACTGTGCCCAAAACGGAACTTTGAACTTTTAACTCCGAGTGCAGGATAGCCGCTAGATTCATGCTTCTTCAATAAGACACTGCAGTTGTTTTCAGTATCATAAAGGCATCCAATGAAAAATATTACATAATTAAAAATGATTGCTGCATGGATGACAGTTTCCAACAAATCTTTATGAGCTGTGTAGCTGGCACATTTCCCAGGGAGACCTTAGTGGGTCACCTATGCTAGTGTACACATCTCTATTGGATGTGAATGTGAAGCCCAAGGGTTGCTTGCAAATCCTGGCCTCTGCGTGCCACTGAGCCGGATCAGTTTGACGTTTTCTATAACATGTTATTTCAATTTACACTAGTCTGTGATTAAATCATGATTATATAATTGTGCTTCTGTTAATTGACTTGCAACACCATCCACAAAATATACCAGTAAAAATAGTACACTCATTTTATTGTGCTGAATCTGTACTGAAGCATGGTAACAACTGCTATCTTTTAAACTGCCATTTTCCTGCAGAGATGCCTATGTGCTTTGCAGAAATGCAATACAGCACTTCCTTCTTCATGCTTTTATTTTTATTTATTTTTAATTCTCTGGAGGAGAAAAGAAACTAATTGTTCATGTTTTGAAACTTTTAAACCAAAATGAAATGACCTACATTAGAAAGGGAGTTGACAGAACTAACTGGTGTAAGAAAAACAGAAATAGATCCACTTATGTTTCATAGTACAGTTTAAAAAACACAGTAATTACATGTAAAAGAGAAAAATGACAAGACAGAAAGAAGCAAAATAGTACAACGCAAATAAAACTACACAGTGTTGCATGAATACACACGACTAGATTACTGGGAGTGCAGTTTGGTGGTAGCTGCAATTCACCCTCTGAGAAGTATGAGCTTTTAAATCCTATCACGGTTGTGTAAGATCTTTGCTGCCAGAAGAGACAGGGAATCCATTTCTCTTCCAGCTGGCCTAACCCTACCTCCTGCTGGGCTGGTCTCTTCTACTTCTAGGGCTGTGATGGCTTGTGGTGGAGTAGGGCTTTGTGGGTGCATCTGTTCTCCAGGGCCAGCTCTACACTAGGAAGTCGATTATGTTAGACTATATAAATCATGACCAGCTCTACATGACTGTCCTTGTCCACAATACAGGCAGTAGAGAAAAAGCTCAGATGGATTTCCCACCCCTGGGCTATAGTCAAGGATTTGCCTAAGCAGTGAGATGACCTCAGATACTGAACCAAAGACACTTTGTAATATATAGAAATCTTTCATGTTATACATACGTTTAACTGAGTCTGTAATCTTTGTTTTGGGATAGTTACAATGTTATTGTAATGTTTGTACTAGGGCTGTCAAGCAATTAAAAAAATTAATCGCGATTAATCACGTTGTTAAACAATAATGGAATACCATTTATTTAAATATTTTTGGATGTTTTCTACATTTTCAAATATATTGATTTCAGTTACAACACAGAATACAAAGTACATAGTGCTCACTTTATATTTATTTTTATTACAAATATTTGCACTGTAAAAAACAAAAGAAATAGTATTTTTCAATTCACCTCATACAAGAACTGTAGTGCAATCTCTTTATCATGAAAGTTGAACTTAAAAATGTAGAATTATGTACAAAAAATAACTGCACTGAAAAATAAAACAAAGTAAAACTTTAGAGCCTACAAGTCCACTCAGTCCTACTTCAGCCAATTGTTCAGACAACCAAATTTGGTTACAATTTACAGGAGATAGTGCTGTCCGCTTCTTGTTTACAATTTAAATTTTTTTGCGTTAATTGCGTGAGTTAACTATGATTAATTGACAGCCCTAATTTGTTCCTTTATTGTTACTGATATACACTCAAACTTCACTACAGTTTAACAGCGAAATTCCCTGGATTTTTTTAATTATTAAACTTTTTATACATAAAGACAAAACAAGAAATCCAAAGGGAATGTTATCATATGATATTGTTAATCATTTAGAGATATGACATTAACTTTTAAATATTATTTTAACTTTTAGTGTCAGATTTAACCATATATTCTGGCTGTTTTTAACCACATTCCACAGCAGTGCAAAGCAGCCAGAGTGTATTGAGTAGCTTCCTCCAAGTCTTGACCTCCACATTTCCCTGAACACACACACGCCAGTTTCCCCTTCCCGCCTGTCCCTCACATTCACCCTCCTGCTTGTCCCCCACCCAATCCCCTGCTCACACATCCTCTGAATTTCCCCACTCCTGTCCTCCTTTTTGAGTAGATATGGTGTAACAGGTAATGCTTTTAAAAATATTTTGTTTAGTATTAATGGTCATTTTTGCCATAATTCTTCCTAACTGAAAGTGTCTTTTTCAAAGGGGCTGGAAAATGTTCTTCTACAGATAATTCCACAAAGAATTGTTCCCCTTCAAAATGGTCATCCCCCGTTGTTCTCTATGGGAGTGAACCCAAGGTGCCCCAGTGTGAGGCTCTACCCTAGAGATTCAATTGGCTGAGTCCCAGGGTGACTGATTGGCCCACTGGCCCAACTTCAGCCAGTTTTTTGTCTTGTTTTGTTGTTTCTTTTTCCTCTGCTAACTGCCCACAGAGGTCTGGCCAGCCCTCTTGTTCACATTTCCCACCGTACTCCTTGAACTACTGGTCAAGCATCTTAGTGCATCAAAAAACAAGCAAACACAAACACCTCTAATCCAAAAGGGGGGAATATTTAACAATCTTACACTCCATGACTCTGACCTATCCTTAACGCTAAATTTAGTTACCATCAATCGATTTTGAATTTTCAAAAATACACCAAAATGGGATTCAGACTATTCAAAAATCAGTTAAAAATAAAGATCTTTCCTGCAGCAACAATCAGCTCATTATTGGAAGTCTGCTGCTCCTAAGAGCTATTACTACAATAGTTTAATTCCAAAACAACAATAAACATGATTCTCAAAATACTGAAACTCCACAGTGAATAGGGTGACCAGACAGCAAATGTGAAAAATCGGGACAGGGGGTGGGGGGTAATAGGAGCCTATATAAGAAAAAGACCCCAAAATCGGGACTGTCCCTATAAAATCGGGACATCTGGTCACCCTAACAGTGAAGACTTACTGCGGATTTAAAACCTGACCCTTTTTCCCCCCACAGATTCATTATTTTAAATAACCACAGACCTAATTACCCAAGATACAACATCTGAGGAATAAAAAAGGCAAAGGGCAATATGGTCCCCTGGCTCAGAGTCTGAAAAGTGTAGCAGCTCGCTACCACGCCAGCCTCTGAGTTGTACACACAAAGCCAAACTTCCTCCTCAATGCTCAAATCTGGCCCCACAAAGAAGATCCATAAAAGATCTTTGAACTCCAAAACTAGGGTTGTGGTCTGAGGAAACAGGGATGGAATCGCAGCAAAGGCAAACTACATAACCCTGGAGAAACAAAGAAAATTACTATTAAAAACTGAATGCAAGATAATAAAGCAAAAATCTTCACTATGATGTAACAATAAATAAACTCTTAAGTGAATGTCTGGGCATACAGGGCCCAACTAGAAATGGTGTTGGGAGGTGAGGAAGGAGGGGTAGGCTTCATTTCCAATTGCAAGTGTCTTAGAAAACATCATTGCAGATTTCCCCCTGGCCTTAACCCTCACGCTCAGGTAGTCATATGTGTAGTAGCATAAGTTGTCTGCATCTTCCCCAAGAGAATGTTTACACTGTGGCGCTGGGGGCTGATTCTCACCTTGTGTAGACATACTCACGTTAGCTCTAAGCAAGCTAGTGTGCTAAAAATAGTAGCATAGTTGGGGTAGCATGAGCACGAGGAGCAACGGCACAGGTTAGCTGTGCTGAGTACGTACCTGAGGATTCAAGTAGGTTTGTACTTGGCATGGCTAGACTGCTGCCACTCCACACTGCCCATGCTACCCCAGCCCAATGAGAGCTAGCTTGAGTATGTCTATGCAAACTTGGAATCACACACCTACCTTCAAGTGTAGATGTAACCTAAGACAGGGGACTGAATCCTGCTTTCTTATACCAGTGCTACTTCACTGACTTCAAGTTTCAATGGTTTATTGTCTTTTCCATCTGTGTTCCTAGCCTGTTAGTTAGGGTTACCATACGTCCTCTTTTTCCCGGACATGTCCGGCTTTTCGGCAGTCAAACCCCCGTCTGGGGGAAATTGCCAAAAAGCCGAACATGTCCGGGAAAATGGCGGCTCTGCTCCTCCCCTGACTCTTCGGCTCTGTTTAAGAGCCGAGCTGCCCGAGCGCTATGGGCTTCAGGCAGCCCCCGTGCCTCCGGACCCCAGCCGCCAGCCAGGCACTTCCCCTCCCGGGCTCCGGCGGCGCAGGGTCCAGAGGCACGGGGGCTGCCCGAAGCCGGTAGCACTCGGGCAGCCTGGCTCTTAAACAGAGCCGAAGAGTCGGGGAGGAGCAGAGCCGCCGCGGCTGGAGGATTAGCAAGTTCAGCTCTCTTCGAGTTGTAAAAATACGTATTTTCTTCTACATTCTCCCTTGCACCAAGGTCCTGATCTAATTTTTTTTGCACGCCTATACATCTCATTTAGGCCTGTAGACATTTCAAATGCACAAGGAATGTAGGAGAAGTTCTTATATCTGGTGATTTTAAATAGTACATTCTGTATTATTTAATTAACATATATTCACAACGCACTACATATTTAGATAGCAATAGATGGAAAAATGCTATGGAATGTGGTGCAATTAATAAAATAACCTCAAACTTAACTAATAAATAGCTATAATAAATTAGATAATTTTTTCACATCTCAGCTCATAAAGCCGAAGGCTTGAAAAGGTTAGGTTCTTAAGCTTCACTGATAAATATGACACTTGGCAGAATCACA
>NC_048304.1:27909428-28091928 GCF_013100865.1 Trachemys scripta elegans
TCGGGCAGCTCAGCTCTGTTTTAATTACAAAACGCTGAACAATTTTTTTGCAGGCCTTGCCTTTAGAGCCAAAGTCAATAAAAAATTCTGTTTCAAGATCACAACAGGCCCAAAGAACTAATCTAGTAGAGTGTAGGTATGTTTAATGAAAAGAAGGCACCCCATAACTTTTTCCATTAAAAGTCAAAGTTCAAAAGCCAACCAGCTATTAGGTGAATCACAGTTGAAATCCAGAACCAAACTACAGGTGAGAATTATCTGAGCATCTAGATACTGTGTTCAATCAGGAATCCCAATAAAGTATATAAATTAAATAAAAAATAGCAGCTCAAGTGTCAACACAATCAACTTCAATTCTAATGTGATATTTGTTTACACTTATGGTTCTTATTCATAAAATTATTCTAGACAGCCCTAAACTATTGTGTAATGTTGCTGCACTCTATTACAGTAAGGAGTGTCATCTTGGATCCCAGCGGTGGCTGAATTTCAATGCCACGTTAAACATGTTCTGTATGCTTTGCCTACTGTCCCTCAGAGAGATGCTGTGAGCCTTACAGTAATTAAAGAATGTCAGTAAAGTGCTTTTCAGAGCCTCAGATAAAAGGCTCTATATAATTCCAGCACTCACACAGAATAGAAGTCTGTGCATAAGTGATGAAAGATTGGGCTCACTTGTCTCCTTCTGTGGTCTTGGGAAAGTCAGTTAGGCCAACATTTTCAAATCTGGAGAATTAACATTATGGATTACACACCTAAAAATGTATGAGCTGGCACACTGCAGAGCGGGCGATGAGCTCCCTGCACTTCAAATCAATGGAAGCAGTCTGTCCTGAGCACTCTGGACAAATCAGGTCACTTATTTAGGTGTTTAACATTGGGCATCCACAAATGACTATTTTGGCCTTACACTCTCTGCCTATTTGTATCTTTAAAATGGAATCAATACTTACCTGTCTCAAAGATAGTGTTGGGAGCAATATTTAGTAAGGCACCAATCCTGCAAGTTAATCTATGAAGCAGACAATTTGTTTGTGTGGATCCCTACTTAAATCAATGGGGCTTGGCATAGGTCTGCTCACACAGATAGGCTTGCAGAACTGGGACTTTAGTTTATACAGTGCTTTGAAGAGTTAAGTGCTATATTAATGCTAAGTATTATTACATAAGTGCAGCATATTCATATTACATTTATAGTATGCATTTAGGCTCAGCAAACAAAAAGTATTACTGACCAGTGAGCACTGTCATGTGCGGGGGCTGCTTTTGACTACTGAAATCACTAGGAGTATTAATACTATTATGTAATCTAGAAATAAGATATGACAAGAAGGGAATTATTACACAATTATTTAAGGCCTAAAGTACCTCCAGTGATTATAAATTAATATTTGAATTAAAAATGTAATTTTTGTCCTACTTTCCCCTCCTAAATATATTTAATTGGAAATGGATGTGAAATACTATCATCCTGAGGGCACTGAAGTTGCTTCTTTCAGAACTGAGCATCTCAAACTCAACCAGAAGCCACTTTAAAGGCAAATGTATTTGGGGGACAAAATAGACTCCAATAGCAATTTTATATTTGGGGGAGAGGGGGAATCAAACTCCCATACTTTCCTTAAGAGATTAATGCAATATTAATACAATAGCTTAGTGGTAGATTATGGCTACTTTATGGCTCCCTTTGCCTGGGTGCTATAGATGGGGGAGACAAGATGTAGGGAACCCCTTCCCCCCCCGACCATATGCACTACCACAGGACGCAGCCAGAATGGGTATGCAAGCAAGCACCCAACCCCAGAGTACAAGACAAGTACTCCAGACAAGACAGGTCTGGGTGCATGTCTAGCCATGGCTTCACCTGCTGTGACCAGTAGAACAGCACTGGCAGAGGACTGGTTACACCGGTTACATAGGAGCAAGCACTAGCTTACAGTCCTCCCCCACCACCTCCAGAGTCATAATGCCTCCAACAACCAGCTTTCAGGGCATGCCGCAGTCCTCACCCCTTCCTACAGCTCAGACTCTCTGAGCAGTAGTTGAGTTCTTAAAGCCTGATTTTTTTTCCATAAATATTAAATACTTACAAATCCCACTGAAGTCAATGGGAGCTGTAGGTGTTCAGCATAATTAAAAATCAGGCCATTATTGTATTGTCCTGTTGACAGACAACGGCGGGTTTACTAGAGCTGTGTATCTTTGGCAGCACTTTGCTATATTTCATAATTATGTGAGAATAGTGGCAGCTACCCAGGTCATTTTTACTCCAAGAGGGTAGTAAATCAGCCCCCAAGTGCATTAAAGGTGGTTATAAACTTTATTGTTTTTACATTCAAATGCGTATGCGATGGTGCATACAAGAATAACTCATTGAGCATGTTTTAAAACTGAAAAGCTTTACCCTCTCTCTGTTAGATATACAGTGGACCATAATACCATTAGTGACCTTCTATACCTCTGACTTAAAGTCAACAAAGAACAGATGTTCAGATACTTAATTGGCAAAGTACACTTTTACTTATGCTAGTGGAGGACTGTCAAAGTATTTTGAATAAAATCATACACACACATTATACCTATGTATAGGGTTTCACTATTTTAACATGGTCATTTGTCAATGATAACTTCAAAAATTGTATTTAAATAGCCAGGTTGTTCCACAGTGAAGGCGGCAATTTTTTTAATCATGCAGAATCAGGAAATACAGAATTAAAGTTCCAACAGCAGTTTTAACGCTGTCCTGTTGTGTGTATGCATGACAACAGAAGCACCATTACACGATAACATATCTGCAGTAGTCTGATGATTCATTCATGAGTATGCATTGGGATGTAATTAAGAAACCTTAACTTTGAATTACCTGACTTGGTGTGATTAAGATCTTAGCCTTACCATTGCATTAATGTAGGTTCCAATGTTCTGCTTTGCAGGAATAGCCCACATAGAGGAGCAAAAAATCCTACAAATTTCTACTTCCAGAATTTCCACCTAATTCTTTCATAAAGGTTGGGATTTGTGCCCCTTCCCCACATTCCATGGCAGTGACAGACCCTCCCCCTCCCCCTGCCCAATCTGTGATAGTCTTAGATCCATACATCTCTTGGGAAATCCACAGAGGCAACTGCATGGAAGTTCCTTGCCCAAGCACTGCCAACTGCTCCCCTCAACTCCCTGCAGCTCCTTAACAGCAAGGCACTCCCCGCAACCTCTGCTTCCCCCTTTGTTCCTCTCAGAGTGGGTGGGACCATCCATGGTGCAGAAAGGAAACCTGCACACATCGCCGTAGACACTGGGCCAAATTCAGAAGTGAGTCTCAGTTGTTATAACATGACTTCTTCCAGCCTGCTCAATGTGTATGTTACAGCAGCTTAGATTCCTGCTAGCTTTACTTAGATATCTTTAGTTTTATTCAAGACCTTTTTCTAACACGCAATTTACACAAATCTCTTACACATCCCAGTGCATGTATAGAAGTCAAATCTGGTGTAATGTGCATGCCACGGAGTCCAGAAGATAGGAAAGAAGTGTGTTAGAAGATGTAATTTAAAGTAACCTTCACCATCTACAGCCCCTGACTGGATCAGAGAGGCACAATCCTTCCCCAAGATCCATTTAGGATGACCTAGTCCAGAGGCACATGGATAGAGCACTCCTGCCACACCCCTGGTAGTGCAGAGACCACAACTGCCCCTGACCCTGGCACAGTATAAAGGGGGGGACTGGAGAGAAAAGACCTCCTTACACCTTTCGTGCACCTACACAGAGCTCAAGAACAATGTGGCTCAACATTAGCATAAAAATACGATCTAATTTAATCCATTTTAAACATAACCTTTAAATGTATCCCTTTGAGTCCAATACCTTGTGCTGCTTTTCCCTGCTGGGGTGAAAGCAGCAGGTTTTCCAGCAGACAAAGGCAAAAAAAATCTACGAGCCAATCCTGCAAAATGTTATTCACATAAATAGTACCTACTCACACAAGCAGTCCCATTGGTCTCATAGTCCCTCCTCAGGTGAGTACAGTTTAATAGGGTCTTTTATTGGCAACAGCTGTTCATCATGTAAATATAATGTTACTGATAACTGAGTTATAATATTATGGTTTTCAGCTTCATTGAATCCCACTATAAAAAGATACCCTCTTCTTATCCTTAAAACTTTGAATGCCTGTGGTTATATATGCTGGAAAACATTAGAACCAGGGTGGATAAAAATCAATGATTTTTTTAAAAAAATAAAAAAAATCGCATTTTTTTATAAAATGCTTTTTGAGGAAAAAACCTATCTAAAGATAGTTTTAATTAAGATACATTATAGCTCAAAGATATCTCATCATAGAATAGGGATTATAAATTCTAATTCTACAGTATGAGACAATATATTCATGTAATGTTTAAGAAAAGTTGTGTAAATGAATTCCAATAGTTCATGGATTAGGAACCCGATCTTATGGGGTTCCGGGGGCTTCTGTATAGATTATTTAGGTTAATCTTTCTATCTACCCAATGGGACTCAGTGCTCAGTCTGGAAGTTACCATCAGAGATGTTTAGTTTTGCAGTTCTCAAACTGTGCATTTGTGTCTCCAGAGATAACATGCTTGTTAACAGCAAGAATGGTTTTAAATAAATATATAAATAATATATAGAGGTGAGAAATAACAGACCTCAACCCTATTGTCCCTCTGCAAATGTGTGTACACAGAGTCAATCCCTTTCCTCTCTCTAAAAGTGCAAAGTTTCAAAAAGTTCAATGAATATAAGATTGTTGGGGACGGAATAGATCTGTACAAGGATAAGAAGTCTGGAGATAAATGTGAGAAGGGAGGGACAGGCAGTAGAAACAAAAGTGAAACACTTTGAGGAGCATATTCCAGAAGTCTTGAGGTCTTTCTGAGTGTAGTCTTCATTGATTTGAGATCTACCATAACATTCTCTCACTAGAAGGGAAAACCTATAATGGCAGCAGTCCGTAAAAGAGACCCAGTTTAGGAATATTTTAATGAAGTTCCTCTACCTGTAGGTAAGACAGGCATGTGTGCAAAATGCAAACAGTGCAACAAAGAAATGCAAGGTCTGGTTGCCCAAACGGAACAACATCATGAGAAGTGTTCCTTCTCAAAAGGACGCTGCGGTGAAGATGATGAAAGGAACATGTCTGAACATGCAGGATCTTCAGGTTGGTAAACTTTTTTATTTCATACTTCTTTCTTAAGAGCTGCCTGTCTTCCTTCGGGACTATTCTTGAATTCTCATGTTTGAGCAAAAAATATAGTTGTTACTCTGATACTATCATTTTAGATGCAGTTGTGATAAAAAATAAATAGCTGAAATAGGCAGTTCTTCCTTTTACAATTTCACCTTTAAAGTAGTACTGAGTGTCAGTGAAAGCAATGAGTAATACTAAATGAGCAGTATGGTAATAATAATTAAATAACTGCACTGATTTATTTTGTTTAGGATAACCCATCCTCAACATACAGGATTCTGAAGACTATCCACCTTCAAGATCATCATCATTTTCTATAGTTTTAGAGTTATCTCCCAATGATAGTGTTTCAGTCACATCATGTATGTCACATAGCCACAGTATATCACCTGTAGCAAAAAGAAAAAAAAATCTCCATCATCCAGAAACGACTATGGATAAGTTTGTGATAAGAACCAGCAGATTACAAAAAGAGGTAATTGATGAAAAAATTGCCTGGTTTGTTTATGCAACAAACTCTCCTTTCCGTATGATTGAGAACCCCCACTTCATTAACATGGTTCAATCGTTAAGACCAGGATACAGTCCACCCAACAGAGAAGATGTCGCAGGCAAATTGCTGGATAAAGTGTATGAAAGAGAAATTGAGCAGTGTGCAAAAGGTCAAGAGGGTGAAATTGTTAACCTGTCTTGATAGGTGGAGCAATGTCCACAATGATCCTGTTGTATGTGCTTGTGTGACAACAGAATAAGGGAATGTCTTCCTTACAGAAGCAATTGATACATCAGGAAATGCACACACAGCAGAATACTTACAAGAAGTAGCAGTAAAGCTTTAACAAACTGTGAAAAAAATTCAAATGTCTAGTATGCAGTTTGGTCACAGACAATGCTGCAACTGTATCCAAGATGAGAAGAAATTATTTAGAAGAGAGTGAAGAGAGTCCCAAGCTAGTAACATACGGTTGTAGTGCTCATTTGATGCACCTCCTAACCAAAGACTTCAGTGTTCCAGAAATAAAGGCTAATGTTGTTGAAACTGCAAAATACTTCTGTAACAACCACTTTGCAGCAGCTACTCTGAAAAAAGTGGAAGGAACCAAGCTAACTCTCCCACAAGACATGCCATGGAACTCAGTAGTTGACTGTTTTGAGCACTATATTAAGAATTGGCCTAATCTGATGACAGTTTGTGAACAAAATCATGGAAAAAATAGATGGCACTATCACAGCCAAAGTTCTCAACATTGGACTTAAGAGAAAAGTTGAACACACGCTGAGTATCCTGAAGCCTATTTCTGTAGCCTTGAACAAAATAGCTGTTTTTTTGCTAACAGTGTAGAAATTTGGAAGGAACTGAGTGAGATCTTAAAAAGAGAAATATGCAATGACAGAGTTAAATTACAAGCATTAAAAAAACAAATGGGACAAGCACTATTCCAGCTCATTTTCTTGCAAATATTCTCAATACTCAGTACCAGGGTCAAACCTTAACTGCTGAAGAAGAGGAGTTGGCTATAACATGGACATCCAGCAATCATCCCTCCATAATGCCAACTATAATAAACTTCAGCGCTAAGGGTGAACCATTCAAGAAATATATGTTTGCTGATGATGTTTTAAAGAAAGTCACACCAGTGAACTGCTGGAAGTCACTCCAACAGTCTCTGAATCCAACTGCTTAAGTGATAATCTCACTTTT
Organism: Trachemys scripta elegans; assembly: GCF_013100865.1. Lineage (NCBI taxonomy): Eukaryota > Metazoa > Chordata > Testudines > Emydidae > Trachemys > Trachemys scripta. The sequence goes on from NC_048304.1 coordinate 27,916,340, forward strand.
AACAGCAGTAGCTTCTTCTGCCAGTGTAGAAAGAATATTTTCTTCTTTTGGACTAATTCATTCCAAATTCAGAAATCATTTGGGACCTGAAAAAGCAGGAAAGCTTGTTTTTCTTTTCCAGATTATGAACAAACAGGAAAATGAAGGTGAAGGCAACTGAGTTAGCTGCAGAAGCCAATATTTTAAGTTTCTCATGTTGACCTGGCTGACATAGTCGATTTAATTTTTTTTATATATTTCATTTAACTATTTTAGTTAAAAACAATTTTAACAAAAACAAACCTGATTTTAAAAAACTTGAATGTTTAACTAAATTCAAAAATTCATATGCTTGTTTTGTTAAAATATTGTATGTTTGCTGTTGAAGAAAAAAATCCAAAATACATAACGTTGTTGTTTTAGTTAAATAAAACAATTTAAATATCTGTCGGTGATGTTCTCCTCCTAATACAGCATGGCAAGAAAATCCTCCAAATATTAATGATTAACCTGTTGAATTGGAGATAGTTCACCTCCCAATGACTTCATAAATATCTGCTTCAATTACCTTTGATAAATGAAATAACCAATCATTCATTTTCTGATATAGCTGCAAAACTAATCTGAAAAGTTTTCAAAATAAATCACTTTAAAAATGTATAGTGTGTATCTTCTAAAAATGAAACCTACATCTATCTCTGAATTGTGAAGAATATGTATTAAGGTTATAACAACCAACAAGAATGCACTTTTATGTAGAAACCCATGATTAAATCGAGTCTTCCTGACTAGTACTTTAAATCATGATTTAAATCAAATCCACCCTGAACTATGAAGTTTCTCAATTTGTGTTCCTGAATCAGCAATGTATGGAAACTTAAATGGTGCAGGAGAACATCCTTTTATTCACCCAGGGGCAACCACCCTCCTTGTCATGAAATAGACGAACCCTTTCATGAGCAAATCAGATCAGAAAACACACTGCACTGTCATCAGAAATGTGAGTCTGAGGAAGTTTAGACGCTTAATAGATGGAATGTAATATTAATGCAATGACCCAATTCCAAGTTAACATACACTGATGTTTTAACTTGCATCGCAATGATTTATATGACCAATAACAACCCAGATCATCCTCCAACAAGTTGGACATACTTTTGTATGCGTTACATCTTACAGACAAATACTTACTTTATGTGACCAATAAACTGAAGCTAATGCAAGTCATTTTACTTTTTAAGGGAATAATAGTTTATGTAATGTCAAAGTAAACTTTCTAAGTTTACAGTATGGACAATGAAGAGTAGCTATAGTCTGAGGCCCACTCACTGCTCACCTACACTGCACATTTAAATTCTGCTACCTAATTACTTACAGTATTTGAAATATAGTTCTAAAACTTCTTCCATTAGCTATGAGTTCACTCCAAATAATTCCTTCTTGGTGGCTTTACCTCTGCTATACCACTTTATTTATTGGGGGACTCAAGAGATCTGGCTCCAATTCCCAGCTCTGCCACCACTTTGCTGGGTGACCTTGGGCAAGTCCTTTTTCTTCTTGCATTTCAGTCTCCCCATCTGGAAAATGAGGATAATGATACTGAGCTCTTTTGTAAAGCACTTTGAGATCTATGGATTAAAAGCGCTCTGTAAGAGCTAGGTATTTCCCGGCTCTTTGAGCTCTCTCTGGTCAAGTGAAAAATTCTCTAAGTTATTTCTTTGGAGGCTTTCTTATAAATACCATGTTTACATAATTTGAGCCAGATTCTGCAAACACTAACCATTTTATAGACTGGAAAGCTGAGATACAGGACCAGATTCTCAGGCAGCAGAACTGCATTAATGTCAATGATTTCTTCCAGCAGAGAATTTGGCCTGGGGGTTTAAATGACTTGCCCTAAGTCACACAGTGAATCAGTGTCACATCCAGGATACAAATACAGGACGCACTGATTAACAGTGTTCATGATGCTAACCATGCTGCTTATCTAAGGCAGTGGAATGACTAAAAGGGGAACAGAAACTAGAAAGAAATTGGTTGGGTGGTAGAAATAGACAGTTAAAAGGAGAAATGAATAAAGTGTTCCACAAGATGTAGCCTATACTACAAAAGTGTCTCACCCATGGATTTTTAAAAATCCCGATTACCCTCATTACTCTTGCTCATTACTGTTGTATTTACCCAGCATTAGGATTCTAAGCACTATTAACAGATTTACTTTGAATATCAGAAAGAACAATCTAAAGTAAAACAGGAAACAACAAGAGATCAGAAAGTTAACAAGAACTTAAACAAAACACAGCCATTTTCTCACAACATTATTAGGTTCCATCCCCTTCCATGTCCCATTACCCCCACCCGTCCCCCAGCTGATTTCTCACTAAGATATGTGGCGTGCTCTTCTGCACATCTTGACAAATCTGCTACTATCTTAGGAATCCTTGCAAACTATGAGGTTGTCAACACACACTGAATTGTGCCCAGATGTCTAATATTAGAACTGATTTCAATGCCAATGCCCTGTGCTTAATACGAGGGAAATTACCGTTATTTCAAAAATATTGTAATGCGGAATATTCACCATGCACAGCTATATATCATACCCTGAACTGCACCTTGGTAGCTTTCTCCTAACAAAACTATTCTAAAACTTCTTATGATATGTTACACATCCAGATCTACTGACAGAGTTATGCAAACGGTTATACTACCTTATGTAGCAGTATCTCAAGTTACTTCACAAATAGTAATGGCAATACAACTCAGTGCATCTCGTAGAGTTACAAATTGATTAAAAGTCATTGAGGGTTGGGGGAGGAAATTTTAGGTTAGAAATTAAAAGGAAAATGAAGGGATGTTTCTGATAATAATAGGCATTTATGTCCACAATGGAGGTCATATACATCCTTACATGGCACAACTGTGCTTTTAAGATTAATGCTTTCAATTGGCCTAAATTGTGATTAGGAATGAGGAGTCATAACTCAGAAAGGTAATGTACTCTCTGTTAATGAAAGAGTTTACATAGCAGAATAAGCACTTAATAATACTAATATGACTAGTGACTGGAGGGAGTGGCCAAAGATTAGGGCCACAGGACTGAACAATATACAATTTATGATCAAGTTATGATCAATTCTATGACCATGAAACTATAAAAGACTCCAACAAGAGATTTTATACTGAAAGTACAAAATTATAAATAGTAATTGAAGATTTACTAATACACTAATTGAGATGCAGATAATGAATTATGTTTTCCAAAAGATTCACAAGATATTTAATGTAACTACTTTAATTCCAGTGAGAGACTATATAACCCATCCTCTCTGAACCTGAAGTGTCGCAGCATTCTAGATTCGCTGAACAAAAGAAAGAGATGGTTACAAATCTGCAAAAGCAATTAAGAAAGTAGGCATATTCTGTAATGCTATACTCAGTTAACTGTGATGCTATCAAAGAACGTCTGATTCTAAAAGGAAATGACCCAAAAGCAGGATCACAGAATAAACATAACCATCTTGACTTAGCATTTAATAGGCTCTGACACTGCAAAATAGACATCTGGCTATATAAAACTGACGTTTTGTTTAGAAGCTATATGGAAACCTCTACATGTGCCAAACCTGTGATAGAAATACTAATTCTAAAAATATTTTGTTCTGAAATAAAAATCCGATCTAGCTAGTTAGCCAATAAGATATTGCTTAGACATGCTACATTTTCTTAACTGCTATTCCTTTGATTTGAATCAAATTTCTGTGACAGTGCAAAGAACCCTGTTAGATGTTTGTTTGTATTATTTTAAACCAAAGGCAGAATAATATATGCTGTTAAATTGTTAGTGGTTGCTAAAAAAACATTATGATAGCTAAAACAATCAGAAAATAACCACAAGATTCATAATCCTTTCAGTGTGTGGTGGAGGTAACTCGTTAATGCAAATGAATAAAACAAAAATCCCCTGTGCTTTGATGAAAGAATAGCCAGCCACCTGAGTAGGACTGTTTTTCTTCCAGCATGAAACAGCCATCTCTTCAATAATTCTGAAGTATTTATCAGCATCAAGGACAGCCTGTTACATTCCTTTCCCGGCTGTTGTCTACATCTGAGATAAAGGTAGAAGTTAGGGCTGATTCAATTAAATTAAAAGGTTATTTTGAGAAGTAAGACAAGCCTTAGAGAGAGATCAGCCCTCAAGACAGAATAATTTGCTTTTCAATTTAAAAAAATGGTAAGTTGCAGTACTATAAAAAAATATGGTAACATCTTCAAATGATGCACTGACCTATATTCTTTGGAGAAAGCAGAATTTGCAAAAGTAGACCCCTCGAAAACCTACTAGTAAATAATGAATATAATTTACCTACTATATATAAACAGAAAACTACCAAACAATATTTGTGCTTTACACTATATATAAAGTCCCATTATCAAGCAATTTTTATAATTTCTGGTTGAGACAAAGTAGCAATCAGTACATCTTGTATCCTATTGCAGTTTTATCACACACAATAGTTTAACTTTTTACAAAATCTGTCAATTTATTTTTCTCTGTGACAATATCACAGCTTTGTGTTGATCCGTGTATAATATGGCAACCTCTGTAGTCTCCTTGGGAAACAAAGAGACAGGACTTAGCTGGGATGCATACAAAGAAAATTCTTTACTGAGGCTATTGACACTAGATACACTCTGTAGTTATCCTTGCCTCTAACACAGCTCACTAATTAAGAGTCTGCGTGACTTAGAGTCATCATACAGAATCTTCTTAAGTCCTGGCATGGACTAGGCAATCATGCAGGGCACTGCTGACTATACTAGAATGTCTTATCTGAAAAATAAATTTCTGTGACTTATGCATTATCATTACTATACCTATTATTACATCCTTTAGTTTGGCAGTAGACACCATTAAGAGATTTTTTTTTCTTTTAGGCTTGTTAGAACTTCCTCCTGAATAATATCTGAGAGATACTCCAATAGTTAAGGGTAAGAGGATGAATGAAAATAGGAAAAAGATTTCAGCTAGCCTACCAGCATATAGAGAAATTAAGACACTGAGCGGCTGTCTGGATTAGTCTATTTGTGTCAAAGAAACGGTTTTCAGATATTACTCCTTCTGTTGCCTCAGACTACAGACCCATTCTGGATTGATGAGATCTCATCTGTATAACATTACCTCCCCTTCATGTGGACCACAACAGTAGATATAAAAAACAAAACTAATCTATCTATATTACAGCCACAAGCGCTCTCTGCCTGAAAGTGGCAGACCTCCAAAAGAGCAGCCTTGCGGTCTTGTCAACTGAGGACTTCCCCACATATCTAATGATGCTCTCGAGGACCTTGTGGAATAAGCCACAATCTGAACAGTACTCAGGATCCACTCATTCTTCCCAAAGACAGTCTGAGATCCATCTGCCAAATATGGATTTAGAAATACTAAAGACTTGCCTTTAACCATCCCATAAAACAAACAGCAGCAATAAGATAGGGATATTTCTAGGATTGTTTGTCTAGCCTTTCACCTTCAATTCCTATTTTGATGTGGCAAGAGGACTGATGAAGTACTGGCTGATAAGCCTTGAAGCCAAAGTGTGATATCCACATGAAAAATCTTGACTTTTATTGTGAAGACTTTCCAGCCTATTTTATAGCAACCACAGTCTGAGGGAAGTTTTCATTATCTGGGGAATTTACAAAAATTCTTCTAGATGTGTCAAGAATGAACCACCAATGAGAGGGAAAACAGCAGAAGGGGACTGCAGACCTACTCCTGTCAGAAGGGCATAAGTTCATAGCTCCAAGAGATAAACAGAATCTCAGATTTTTAGTTTTGTACTTCAAGTGACCCTTGAAGTTGGCAATTTCATAGGTTTTAAGGCCAGAAGGGAACATTGTGATCATCATGTCAGTCGTTGTCTTCATGCCCCCTTTTCTTTGATGTAAACACCTTCCCCAGTGTGGTCATAAAAATATCTCCTATGAAGGAGTAATTTCTGAAGTGATGAATGAACAGTACATTTCTCCTTACTGCCCAGTTTAGTTAGGGACGAGAACAGCTGAAGGACTATAGCAATGTTTAACAATGTAAAAGTTTGAGGAACAAAGTGTATTCACTATCTCAACAAAACATCCTTTTCTATCTCTATAAGGCATTCCTGGGGACCTCCATGTTTTTCCTGAAAAGTTCCCAAGATGGCACAGGCTAAAAGCATGAAAATGAGGGTTGTTCATGATAAATCCTACCAACTTTCTGTTCCATAGAACATTATTTCGGAGATAATAGTTCTTGGAAGTTTTCTAAATGGATTTTTGAAGACCAAATAAATTCAATAACCTTAGCTCTAGAAGGAAGTTTTGAAAGGTCTCATTTGAGAACTCAGAAGTAAAGAGAGAGTCCTCATTTTCTCAGCTAAAGAACTGTGGGGGGAAAATTCTTGAATGGCTTAATGAGGCAATGTTAGAGCAGAGCTATTTAAGGACTCAGGATTTCATGCAAATCTCACTTTTAGAGGGCAAATGGCGAGACTGGAATTTTTAACAAAACAAATAATTTGGCATGATTTAATTTTGACAAGGTTGTGTTGCCTACTATTTAATTACAGTGTCTTATTTTCCTCTAGATGCTTACAAACTGACTACTTGATTAACTAATTTAACCATTCAACAGGTACTACAGATAATGTTAGTAGGCTGAATACACTAAAAAGTGTATTTCCTATCAGCAGCTGCTGCCTGGAATTGTTTATCAATTTCAATCCAACTGAATTTTCCTTTACAGAATTTTCTTTTCTTTTGTTGGCATTGCCAGCTTTTCTTAGTTTTTTTCTAAAACTTGCAAATAGTATGTGAGAAACTGCATAAATTATTTATTGCAATCTGGTAACATAAAATCTCTTTTCTTCAAGGGAGAAGAGCTGTATAATAACAAGCAATGTAGATATACAGCATAACATTAGATTAAAACATTGACGCAATGAAAGAGTTGTTAAATTAAATCTATTCCACACTCTACCTGGTGTTCCAATAATGTCTCATAACTCTTTATAAGCTACCTGGTCATTATCGGCCTTAAGAAAATATTAACCACTTTATCCTGCTCGTACAATATAGAATTTCTTTTTAATTTGATAAACACTGAGCTATGAAGACATTCCATTGTTTCCGAATGCACTTTTTTGTGAGAAATGTTGTGGACCTATCTCATACTATAATTATTTGAAGAGTTTTGAGCCAGCATTGTACATGGTGCTTATGTTATTAGCAATGCAATGCAGAAGCAGTACACTAGTATACAATCTGAAAAGAATCTGGTTTGGCCAAATTCAGTTGGAATTTGAGCAGGACTTATTGACTATCCCCTTGTGATGGGGGTACACAAACCCCACACTGACCAGGAAAGGGTTTACAAGCTGCTGTGGGTTCAATCAGCCCTGCCCTGCTTCACCTGCAATAGGTGCCAGGCTTGGAGGAAGGGATTTAAAAGAGAGAGCCCAACCCAGTTGGGAGCTGGATGGGAGGAAGAGTAGACCTCCAGCTCTCACCATGCACTTGTCTGCACTTCGAGCTGAGGGTGTGATTCCCAGCTCAAGGAGACACGCCCAGGCTAGCTCTGATCACTAGTGCGCTAAAATGCGAGCCTAGCCATGGCATCACAAGGGGCTCACCCATCCCCCCAAGTACAGGCCTAATCTTGGACAGGTATGTACTTGGGATGGCTAGCCCCTCCTGCTGTTCGCACTGCTGCAGCTACACTCTATGGGTATGTCTACAATGCATGCATCTGTCAGCTGTGTGTAACATACATACACATGTAGCCACCTAGCATGGGTATTTAAATAGCAGTGTAGAAAGTGAGGCACAGGTCAAAAGAGTTAACACACACCTGAAGGGTGTCAGCATGTACCCAAGTACAAACCCTACACGACTCTCTACTCACCCTAGTCATGCCTGTACCACTACTTCTAGTGGGGTAGGGTCCTGCTGCCTCCCGGCTGCTGGAGCCCTTCTCAGTTGCAGGGAAAGACTCTGGCAGCAGTGAAAGGCTTTGGGGGTGGGGACACAGCAGGGAAAATCACGTAGCTCTCCACCACCACAGGGAAAAGGCTGTGGCAAGAAGGAGGCAGAGGGGAAAGGCTCTGCCAGTTCCTCATTGTGGGAGGTGCTGCAGGGAAATACTCGCTGAAGTGTTTCATCGCTGCCTCCCCTCTGCCAGAGTCTTTCACTGACACGCTTAGCTACACACCACAATGTGGACACAGCCTGCTTTTCAGTCCAGTGTCTAGCTACATGTACACTACACAACAACGCCTTTGGTGTGGAGTGTAGACATAACCTATTTTTAGTGCACTAGCTTGGTCAAAGCGTGGGTATTCCCCCTCAAGCTGAAAATTACACCCCCAGCTCAAAGTGCAGACATACCTCATGTCTTATATCCTGTGAGGGGAGCGTGGCTGGGACCAGGAATTGACTAGAGTGCTGCCTGCCAGAGCCTCCCTGAGTGATTATTCTTTTGATTTGCTACCAGTGACTGGATTATGAGTGCTGAGTAAGACTGCTTGAGTTGGTGCCCTGCCTTAAAGGGGTGATAGCCAAATAAAACCCTTTTGCACCTGACCAGGGACATAGCTGTGAGTTGTCATGAGCCCAGGAGTGATCCTGTCACACTCCTCCTGTGGTAAAAGGAACTCAAGGGTATTACTCATACTGAAATTTCAATGCGGAAACAATGAGAGTGCCTTATGACATAATATGACATAATTCAAGTACAAATAACTATGTGTTGGAAGGAATAGCTGGCATGGCCATAAGCGCTGCAGTAAACTCCACCAGACTGGTGCTTTGTAGTGAGAAAGGCAGCAATATGATGTGGACCCAACTGCTATCCCACTGAAACCAGCTCTCCTCACCACCCCATCCTCATACAATAGAAAATGCTACCGCATAGAAACTGTAGAGTGCAGAACATTAGGCACCAATATCTTCTTGGGCAAACAACAGATGGCAATTGGCATCATTCAACATCCGTTGTTGTCAGCTGCCAGAAGGTGTCAGTAGTGATAATCTGCAATCTCAGTTGCCAGCACATCACAAAGTAGTGCTGCCTCAAGCAGCATTAGCTTGAGATGGTTTTAATGACATAACTTCCATGTGTTTGAGGGGGATCATATGGAACAAACTCTGTCTCACTTTATTCCTCCTGTCTTCCACTACCTATTTCCACATTTCTCTCTTCATTCCAAGAATTATGGATTGTGTCCCCCACTGCCCACAGCAGAATGGAACTGTGATGACATTATACTACTCAGGAATCATAACATTTTGAAGTTTATTTTGAAGAAGATTTAGTTTTCTCTTACTCCACACTTTGACTCCACCATATGGAGGTAACAGGAGCACATGGTCCTAAGTTTATATGCAAAGACATCATTTGCTGCTCTCCTACAATACAAACCATCTGAAGCCAGCAGGCACACATGATCATGTTATGAGTAATATCAGTGACAGAATGAAATATCTCATTTCTTTTCTCTAAATGGACTGAATCTTTGCTAAAAGGAAGATAAGCAATAGAGTCCTTTTTTCTATTAAAATGATTCCTTTAATAATAAGATCTAATCCGAATTCATCTCAAAAGTCTTTGAAGAAATACAGCTCCTGCTTGGCAAATATTAAACAAGGCATGTTTTTTTAAATTAATTTGGTCAAGTTAAGCTGTTTCACACTAATAAAGAAATGTATGCAAAGTACAAGAAATTATTCTGAATGGTATTTTCAATCAATTTAATCAGATGCATATTTTGTTTTAAATTATTTGATATTATGAGACTACATCTCAATAATGAAGTAATTACTTCAACTAGTAAAGGCTTCTGCATTTAAACAATGAATAAGATTAGCAAGTTCAGCTCTCTTCGAGTTGTAAAAATACGTATTTTCTTCTACATTCTCCCTTGCACCAAGGTCCTGATCTAATTTTTTTTGCACGCCTATACATCTCATTTAGGCCTGTAGACATTTCAAATGCACAAGGAATGTAGGAGAAGTTCTTATATCTGGTGATTTTAAATAGTACATTCTGTATTATTTAATTAACATATATTCACAACGCACTACATATTTAGATAGCAATAGATGGAAAAATGCTATGGAATGTGGTGCAATTAATAAAATAACCTCAAACTTAACTAATAAATAGCTATAATAAATTAGATAATTTTTTCACATCTCAGCTCATAAAGCCGAAGGCTTGAAAAGGTTAGGTTCTTAAGCTTCACTGATAAATATGACACTTGGCAGAATCACAGTTAATAATATTATTCAAACCCAGTGATGCTTTACATTTTTAAAGGCACTCTACAAACATAACTAATTAAGAAATACCCCTTGAAATATAGAGTTGGCACACAATCGAAACCTTCTAAATCTAGAAATAATTCTTATTATAACAACATAATATCATTTGGCTACATCCTTAAACAGGAGGATTAATTCTCCTGTTTTAGTAAATAATACCACCATTTTACCCTTATTGAGTGCTTTTCATCCATAGACCTCTAAGCACCATTAAGGGGCTACAAAAATATTATATAGAAAAAGAAACTGAGGAACACAAAGGTTAATGCCCAGATTCCTGGATAGGGATGAACTTACACATATGCTATTTTCTTTTGCTGAATTGGTGCTTAAGGTCCACATGCTCAAGGGTGTTTATGCGCCTAAACCTCATTGGGAGTTTAGCACTTAAATACTTTTGAGGATTTGGGCTCAAGTGACTTATCTAAGTAAGTCCGTAGGAAAGCTGAGAAAAGAACTCAATTTTCCAGCCTACAAGACATAGGTTCAATTCACCAGAAAACAACTGTTTCTATTTTAGTTTCCCTCTGTCGGTATTGTTGTACTTGATTCCCCCACCACCACCACCGTCATTAAAAGGAAAAAGGAAATGTAAAACCTATGCAGTAGTACAGAGGCATTACAGTGCCATGATATTTATTACCCTAGACCTGTAAATACACCAATTAACTGATTCTTTAAATACAAACAATTAACAAACCTATCAAAACATTTTAAAAGATTTCCCTCAAGAGGCTTCCCCATCCCAAACAATAAGTCCTTCTCCACTATCCACTCCACTGCCTTCATTAGCTCCATTCCTAACTCTTTGTACATCTGTCAAACAAGCAAGCTAGAAAGGTTGGTTTGTTTGTTTCTAAAGGAGCTCCCTCAGGGATTTTAAATCCAAAAAAAAACCTTTCGTAAAATCCACCCTTTGATCAGAGTTGAACCTCATCACCTCCACCACCTTTCCCCAGTAAACAGGATGCTCTTCATGTGTCCCCTGAATGTCCACCATATCTGGGTTCTGGAAAACCAAGTGGGGACGCAAGTTCTAAAGCCAACAAAAATGTTCTACTGCCAGCCCTCTCGCCTTTAATCCAGAGGGCTGCTAGCACAAGCACCTCATATAATTGAACTAATGCAATATTACATGAAGAAAGAGGTGTTATTTCAAAATAGTCAAGGCCCAAATAGGTCAGAACTTCACCAGGAAATAAATCAGACGTCAAAGCAGATTACAGTACATAGTAATAAGCTCCCTGAGTGAAACATTGCTCATTACGCAAATAGCCATATTCTACACTAGTGCAATTTATAGATGAATTTAAGATGTTACCCCACAAGTAGAGTGTTCAATTTTGAGGGAAGAAAAGCATTAATAACTAAGGCAAGGACTACATCCAAAATGAGAAGATGCAACTTCTTAGAAAAATACAGATGATAGGAAGAGCTCTCAGCAACCACTTCAACCGAAGAATTCAGAAGCAGCTGACACTGAGGGCTAGTCTACACTACCTGCCCAGATTGGCAGGTAGAAATCGATCTCTCGGGGATCGATTTATTGCATCTCATCTAGACGGATAAATCGATCCCCGAATCGACGCTCGTACGCCCACCTCATCAGGAGGAGTAAGCGCTGTCGACGGGGGAGCCGCGGCGGTCGATTTGCTGCCGTTCTCACAGCGGGGTAAGTCAAATAGATTACGTGGAATTCAGCTACGCTATTCGCGTAGCTGAATTTGCGTATCTTAAATCGATCCTCCCCCCCACCAGTGTAGACTCAGACCGTGATCAAATAGTGGACAGATTTCCATTTTGGAAGTGCTGAAACAATATCTTCTTTTGGTTACTTCTCCCTTTCTCTAGGCATCAGCTCAGTCTCATCTAGGCAGAGTCTTAGCCAGCTAGCTCTAATCCCTCCTCAGGCTAGGTCTACATTGGGGGGGGATCGATTTAAGATACGCAAATTCAGCTATGCGAATAGCGTAGCTGAATTCGACGTATCCTATTTGACTTACCCCGCTGTGAGGATGGCGGCAAATCGACCGCCACGGCTCCTCCATCGACAGCGCTTACTCCTCCTGACGAGGTGGGAGTATGCGTGTCGATTTGGGGATCGATTTATCCATCTAGATGAGACACAATAAATCGATCCCCGAGAGATCGATTTCTACCCGCCGATCCGGGCGGGTAGTGTAGACTAGCCCTCAGTCTCCATTAGATACTGGATAAAGCATCCCACCACACCTGCAGAATCTGAAGAGATGAAAATAGCAAGCTAGGTATCATCAGTATATTGAATGCACTGTAACTCACACCTCTGAATGGCCCCATATACATGTCACACACATGGAACCTCAAACTGTGACCTCAGAAAACAGAGGAACAGAGCCACTTCCAAGTGACTCCATCTATTGTAAGCCCTTTGGGACAGGGACCATCTTTTTGTTCTGTGTTTGACCAGTGCCTACTACAATGGAGTCTTGATCCATGACTGGGGCTCCTCAATATTATGGCAATAAATAATAATAATATTCCTCAAGGACCATCGGCATCATCTCATGCTGAATGGTATGAAGGTAGTTGATAGATCTAAAAGAAGCTTTATCACCTTCAATCTGAAGAGTCCAAAAACACTTAATTAATATAACTACACTAAGCCTCACAATACTCATGTGAGGTAGGTAAGTATGTCCCATTTTACAGCTCTGCAAAGTAAGTTTCAGACAGCAAAATTAAGTTGTCCAAGGCCACACAGTAAGAATGTAGCAGAGCTGGGAAAAGATTCCAGATCTCCTGATTCCAAGTCTTGTGCCTTAACCATCCCTCCTCACCTGAGTATGAAAGAAAATGTTTTTCTCCAAGTAGTAAAACATTTAGGTTAGCTTTTTTTAGATGGTTATAAATAAATACATGTTCATTATCAACTTAAGAGTCATTTTTCAACTCAGAAGTAAAGATTACCCGGGTATGGCTTGTAGGAATCTTCCCTTGGGTCTTAGTCTTTCTGTTTTTGTTTTCTTTTTTGCTGAGTGAACAGGAATGAGATGTTAAGTAGAGATGGCCACTCATGGATACCTGAAGAGAGACATATCTGAACACAAGGGCTAGGAACCAAGAGATCATTTAAATTTAGATTTTTTTAAATGTAAAAAGTGATTGAAGTTCAGATTTTTTTAAGCTGCCCTATGTGTACGAGTTGCTATTATACATAAGACATTCTCAGAAGGAGGGTTACACTGATTGGCTTTTTGTACTAAAAGGATTTATAGTCATGATAATGAAGGGTTTAGCCTTTTAAGGTCAATCTTTGCAAGTCTTTTATTTTTTCTCATTGTACCCAAAGTTTCCTTTTTTCATGTATAAATAAAGAAGAACATTACGACCTTTTCAAGCTGTCAAAATAAAGTAAATTATTGCTCTGGTATGACAGCACTGGCATAAAGCTCCAGGCAACAAAAATGTGAAGCCTTACCTAACTCTTCCAGTGACTTGCTCTTCATTTAGCTTAAACAGGGGAAGGGAAAAGGCTTCTCTCAAGCTTAGCGTTATCTTAGACATTTGTTTTGAAGAAAGTGTGTTCCTTTAACTTCTGCAGAATATTCATTATTATACATATACATATAGTTACATAATAAATAAGGTGGAAATTTGGTACTTTGTGCATAGCCAATAAGATGCCGATCACACTCCAAAGAATATCCTATTTTTTACTAATCGGATATGATTTCTGCCTATATTGGAAATGAGCATACAGGATGGTTGCTAACATGCTATGCTTATATCTGTATGTTTCAGATACAGATTAAAGACCTTGTCCTACAGTCCTTACTCAGGCAAGACTCTCATGGCTTCAGGTCCTTGCAGTTGCATAAGGTCTTACGTTATAGCCATACTTTTGGTGAAACAATAATTCAGGATCTGTGAATATCATTTCACATACTATTTTCACAGACTTATCTCTGCCATGCAGTTTGCTCCTGGCTGGAATCTGACTACAAAAGGGTCTGATCCTGCATATCCCAAGAAAAATCACATTGATTTCAATTGGACTTTTGCTTCAAAAAGGGTCAGACTAAAATACATGTCAAAGCAAAGTGCCAGCACTACTGTAATTAAGGTGGAGGCCTTCCTGTTTAAATGTTGACATATCTAAACGTATGTCTATACAGGAGCTGGGAGGTGTAATTTCCAGCTCAAATAGATATATCTGTGCTAGTTCTGATCAAGCTAGCACACTAAAAATAGAAGTGTAACCACAGTGGCACAAGCAGCAGGACAGGATACCTGCCCCACATACAATCCCATCTGAGACCCTATGCACATACTCAGGTGGTTAGGGTCTCCCATCACTCAGGCCACTATGGCTACATTTCTATCTTTAGCAAGGATGTCTAATCGAGCTGGAAGTTACACCTTCCAACTCCAGCATACCCTAAATACTCTAAAATATGCATGCTTACTTGAAATTTGCTGTGCATCATGTAGGGCCTGGAGAAGATGAGTGTTCCAAATTTGGGGTTATTTGATCAAGGGATTCCTGAGATACAGACCCCCCCAAAAAAACTAGAAGTCAACAGATTCAGCCAATATTTTTTTTTTTGCACATACTTGGGGCTTAAACCATGACTCTCATCATATCCCAACTGATCTCAGATGTTCGATATTTATCTCAGCAAGTATATGGCACCCACTGCCCCTTTGGGGGAGAAATATTGAAAATGTTTATATTGAAATATATACATAAATATATTTAATATTGAAAGAGTTTAGCTTTCCTGGATAGTATGAAATAAACACTCAGCACTCAGAAGTCAATCATATTGAAAGTGCATGTGCAGAATTACCTGTAAGAAGATTTCCAGCCAGCCTGGTTTCACAAGATCTGGAAGGCTCAAGGGGACATGCTATGGCCATTGAACCTGAGCTATGTCCAGGCAGCGTAACCCTACCATTGGCAGAAATCAGAAAAAGATCTGTAGACATGTTGTTACTATCTGCCTCTGTCAAGATTTTTTGTTTGTTTGTTCCTGGAAAATGTAATATGAGTACAGAAGACAATTCAGAAGGGGCTCAAACTATTTTCAAAAAGAAAATGATTTACATATGTGTATGCTTGCTGCACAGTGCTTGGGGGTTTGGGTTTGGGAGACTGCAGAGCAGTGAGGGGGCAGGTGGGGTGGAGGAGTGGGGAGGAATAGAGGAGAAGGGATTAGAGACTGCAGTGAGGAGAGGGGGGATTATGAGAAGGGGGAAAGACTGAGCTAGCATCTCAGGAACCCTGAAAGTAATGCAAATTTCACCCTCTGAAAACCAGGGGAAAAAGTTCAGGTACATGCCACCAACATGTGGGGCTGGGAGCAGGCTGGAGTGGGATGAAGGGGTTCGGCTTAGATGGGGAGGGAATTGGGGAGGCAAGCGGTATGGCTCAGGAGGCCTGTCTGAAGCAGAGGCTGGAGGCATAGTGGGGATGCAGTGCCCAGCTCAGTGTACAACTTGGGCTACCTCTCAAAGGAAGCATGCAACCCTCCAGTAAGCTGCTGCCTGTGATGTAAATACAGAACAGCAGAAGGCACCAGACAGAAAAGAGAAACTTGTTGCAAACTAATGGCTTCGTGGGATGGAATGGGAAGGGGAGAGTTATCCTTAAATGTTGGCAGGGTGGCTGTTTGTTGTGGGGAACAGGAGGATGGGGATGGAGAAGGAGAGACACACACCAGTCTTCTCTCACGATTTTAAAGTTACTGTAACCAACATGGAATAAAACTATCAAGATTTTGGGACGTAGAGCATGTCTGTGATTTCTCACCCTGAAGCAACTCCACCTGCCAAACATTTCAGAGAATGACCATTATCATCATTCCACTATAACAAAATGTACAGGAAGGGGAAGGATCACTTAGGAATTACGTAGTATCCTATGCCTTTAGGTAGCCACAGTAGCCCATCAGCTGCATCCCTACGAGATAACTGCAACTGCCTAAATGAACACTAACACCTACAAAAACATTTCTCTTCTGTTAAAAACACTAGAAAATTCACTGACAAAAACTTAGTCAATGCAGAGTTAAAGTTGCCCAGTGGTATCTCATGTCCTTCCAGAATACTGAGTTTAGCAAAACTCAAACCTCTGAAAACCAGGGAATACAAAGTTAAGGTACATGCCAACACAACCCTAACTGTGCCTTCCTTGAGCAATACCAGTACACCCAGAAAACACATACACTCTGCCTTTGCAGATGGTATAGAACACTCAGGGAATAGTATTGGCAGGTGACTACTATAGGCTTAGCGGCTAAATGCCTTCTCTTTGCTAATGCAAAACTTATATTTATGGGAGCTGTACTGAAGAGCAATTACCTATACCTGCCCTACGCTCAAACACTAGCCACATAAACAAGAACACATCTAATTAATTTTACAACCTCTTTATCCTCTTTACAAAGCCTTCACACTTGCACACAGGAAGCCATCTAACCTTATACTTTCACTTACCCATCATTAAACCCACAGAACACTCATATTTCCCCTCCCTGCTGACAATCACATGGCATGTAGACCTCAGTGCAACACCATTGACAAAACCTACAGAATTCATAGCTGGAATGAGGCATACTGGATATCTCAAGATACACCTGCACCTCTTTCCTTTGATCATACACATGGGAAGGGGAGGCAGAGGGGCTCTGGATGGGACCAGGGGGGAGCAAAGTTAAGCCTGCAGTGCTATGTACCTTGACTCTGTTTTCTGATTTTCTGAAGTTTAAGTTTGAAACACTTTAGGTCTTTATCTCCAAGTTTTCAGAGGTTTGTATTTTGCTTAACTTGACATTATAGAAGGGCACAAGATACTATTAGGCAACCTTAATTCTGCATTAATAAAGTTTTTTGTCAGTGAATCGATCTGGGATTTAGATTTCACTCCACCCCTAAAACTTAGAAAAAAATAGTTTGGTCAACTGTTCAGTTTTAAATTATATGATTGCCAAAATAATAAAATACAATAAGAACCACTGACAAGATTTTAAACATTGCATTTTAGGCCTAAAGTACTTGACAACATCATTTTATATGTAATTTCTGTAGATGAATATTATGAATATTTTGTATGGTTATTCATATATATTTAAAATACATTTGTATAAAGGAAGGTTTTTATTTAACCATGAAGTTTATCATTCCTGTATTTCCTTCCAGCAACACCAAATTCACTTTGGCAAACCATCAAAATTAAAAGAAAAATCTTGACACTTAGCTTCACCTACTAATTACAGAGTTTAAATTTCTCAAAGTATTTTTAAAAATAACTTTTTTGCCCTTTTTAGAGTCATGACTACTTTTAGAGTTTCCATAAAAACAATGTTGCAAGCAGACTACAAAGCAACAGCTCAGTACAAACACAATGCTCTATTTTAAGCTGATGTAAACAGTATTTTAAAATAGCATAACTAACATCAAGTGCTTGATTCTACCCTTTTGAAGATGTGTGTGTGTCCAAGCTGAAAAGGTCTCAAGTAACTATGCACAGTTAGGACAGCAGAACATAAACCAGATTTAGTCCTTTGAACAGAGAATGCCAAAGCATTCCTCTAATTTTCTTACAATTATTTCAAGTGATGCATTGCAAACTATGTAGTCTGAATTTCTTTACTATGGTTGCTAGGTATATCAGATTATGTGTTGTGGCTCTGAACTAAAATAATTAACTAATCCTTTATACTTTACTTGATATGTACATAGTTCAAAAGATGCAGGTATCAATTTCTCAACCCAATGTTACATTATCACACCTACTGATGGCTTATAGATCTTGATCCAACTACTAATGAAATCAATGGGACTCTTTCCATTGACTTCAATGTGTTTCAGATCAAACCCATAGTTTTCATGATTGAAAACTTTAAAAAATCTAATTCTATTAATATCAGAAGAAATATAGGTGTTATCCAAAAAGAACAAAATGTTTCAAAGTTCAACCATTTTGACAGACAGTTTAAGAACACATTTAGCAAGCATTTGGCTCTACTTTACAAGTTAAGGTATGAACACAACTTTATCATCAAAACCACATCATAATAAAGAGGTTGGGATCCCCAGAACAAGTATGGCAGCAAAAAGATGCAGTTTAATAAACTGGAGTTCAATAGTAATCCCCAAGACTGAAATCATTCAGATTTTCTAAACCAACTTTTGTATAATCAGTATAATGCTTTGTTATCAATGCGAATAGTCCTTGGGACCTTTTTTCCAAAGTACAGACCACTATGACTTACACTAAAGCAGTAATTTGGTTAGTGGGTAGCAGTAGACACCTTCAATTATCTGTGTAGATCACCACTAGAGGGAGACATGAAACATTTTACTAGCATATTACAAAAAAGTAATATACAACTGATGAACTCTTGATCATATCACTACTTACACAGGATTAAATTCATCTTTGTGCAGACCTCCAGTACAAGGCTAATGCAACACCTAAGCCCTATTTTAAAGGCTGATCTGGGACTTAAGAGATGTGCTGGCCTTGTGGTGGCCTTCTGCACAAGGGTGAATTTAATTCTTGCTTAGCAGTGCTTTCCAGTGGGAGCACATCACACCTGTATTCCAAAGTCTGCACCGGTTTCCATTCAGCTCCAGGAGAAAATTAAGGGTTGGTTTTGATTTATTAAGCCGTTTATGGATTAGTTCCTCTGTACAAACCCCTCTTTCTTTGTATTATAGCTAGTCACTTGAGATCAACCAGAAGGTTCAGCTTGACAGTGCCTGAATCCATTTTTCTAGGAGTTGGAGCCAGGCATTCTTGGTAAACAGCTCTCAACAGTGAAAGTTTTTCTTCTTTTATCTGCCAGAGGCTGAATTTGTTGATATTTAGGGCATGCCGCAAGGCTTATCTATTCTCCCAGCCTTTTGCAGAGGGTGAGATAGGAAAGAATGAAGTTTTTCAAGAGGAAGGGGGGTAAGTCTTTAGTTTTGGATGACACTGTGTCAATCTTGATTTTTTTTAAAAGTTTTTAACTTAATGTATACACTAATACTATTAATATAAGGTCCTAGAAGCTAAGATGGATTCATACTGAAAATGGAAATAAAGACCTGGAAGGAACAAAGTATGCTAGTCACCAACTCTACAAGAAGGCAACGTCAAAAATTAAATGCCAATAGGCTTATTTTAGGAATATGAAAACAAGAATAACACTTGAATTACATAATTAATTATCTAGAAAGCCAAGCTCAAGATACTATGTTCATATTTTTGGCCTGCCTTAAAAAGGGTAAGAAACTCTTCAGACATCTATATCCTGCTCCATTTTGGAGGGTATTGTGACACTTAATTCATTACAATCTGTAATCCATTGGACCACACTAATGAGGATTGGTCAAACTCTTCAGGAGCTGTGTGGGAGTTAGCTTACATGTAAGGCACCACAAATATGCAAAGGTTAACTAGCATTTTATTGTGAGGATGGTCGTTCAGTTTAATTTAAGACACAATTTTCAGTTCAAGAGCTATTTTTTGTACGTCACACTTTGACATTCTTTAATATTTCTTCACACATTTTATGGAATTTGCTCTTCACTTCTGAGCTGACAAGGCTGTAAAACCCCATTTCTTGTGAAGCGTTCAGAAATTTTAAAATCACTGATAAGCTGGTACATTGTTAAAACGTTAAAGATTCTGAAAGCCTCTTTTAACTAATGCAACCTCATCTGCAATGTGCATACATGTACAGAACCTTGACCCCTTCAAAAAAGAATGTGTCTCAAAACAGATTAAGCCCTTTGAATCATATTACATCACTCCAAAAGTCAAGACACATGCTTAAGACTCTCACTTTTTCATTTTTAGTAAAAAAAATATTTCACCATAAACCTAAAAATGCACGTGATCAAATTAATGTTCACTATTAGGTTTCTTGCACTCACTGCACCCCAAAATACATAACATGCATCAGGCATAGAAGCAAATTAGACTGAGAGAGGGTTTGCAGTGTTATGGGTCCATAGAGTGTCTATGCTATATACATGGCCAACAGCCATCTAAATTCTGCCCTGAATGCCCCACCTCTGTGGCTTGGATACAGTAAATATAATGGAATATAATCCCACAGATTTTGGAGAAAGCAGGATACGAAAGCAAGTCTTGCACCTTGAAGTTTCCCTTTTGGTTGCCCCTTCTTCACATATTCAGAAGGTTTCATATAATTTACAATGTAAGTATAGCTGCAATTTTAGGGTCAACCCTTAGTCCTGCTCCCTACTCAGTGCTGACCCCAGCTGGTGCTGTCTGATACACTGAGTACTATTTGTTCAATGAGGAGGAAACTCCTACTCAAGGCAAATGTGAGCCCAAAACATGCTAACCCCTACCCAAAGGGAGTACACAGCTTCTCCACTGGTCCTGGGAAATGACTTAGCAAAGATGTGAAATAGGCACACTGCCTCCCTGACTTTGCAGTGGAGAGGCCAGACAAATCTCCTTAACTGAGTGTGACGAAGTGGGACTGTTCTTAATGTTTCCTCTGAATACAGTGTGGGTGCCTCAGTTTCCCCTATGCATTTCTTAAGTCTCTAGGTGGTGGGATAAAGGCCAGTGTGCATAAATCACTGACACTCTGTTCCCCTGGCAACAAATGGCCAGGGCCCTTCCCCCCTGCAAGGAAATAGCTAAAGGTGAACAAAGAGATCAGGTTACCCCCTGGCCCGGGAAAGAGACAAAGCCCAGAGAAGGAGGGGCTGGAGGGGGTTTCAGTTTGGAGCTGGCTGGGGTCTAGGAGTGAGGGCAGAAGACTGGGGTGTCTGGCTCGCAGGACCCCAGGATGGATCCGGCTGAGGGGTCCGGTTCTTTGTACCTACAAGCTCTGTTTTAGACCAAGTTCCTGTCATCTAATAAACCTCTGTTTTACTGGCTGGCTAAGAGTCACGTCTGACTGCGAAGTGGGGGGTGGGGTGCAGGACCCTCTGGCTTCGCCCAGCCTGGGCGGACTCGCTGTGGGAAGCGCACAGAGGGGCATATGCTGAATGCTCCAAGGAGAAACCCAGGAGGTGACGACATGTGAGCTTCTTGCCCTGAAGACAGTCTGCTCCGAGGGAGAGGAGGCTCCCCAAAGTCCTGACTGGCTTTGTGAGGAGCAGTTCCAGAGCATCGCCCGGGGACTCCGTGACACTGAGTGAGAACAGATTGGGCCAATCGAGAGACCATGCTCACCTTAGGAAATATTAGGATAGTCAATTGGGTGAGGGATGGAACCCATACAAAGAAAAATCCACACACACACACCCCCAACAAGGCAAGCCACACCTCACCACTCCCCAACAGATAACGGGAATTTTGGAGGGATGGGGACTCCAGTTCAAAAACTCCACTCCTGGCTCTCTCTCTCCCCACCCCCCATGATACCTCCATAGGTGTCACAGAAGACTCAGGGCTTGGTAGTCTCCCTGACCTCAGCACAGAACAGAGAGATGAAAAGCAAAGTGACACCTAGAATGGAGAGAGCTCATTTCAATGAGGACCTAGACCAACCTGTTGAAGATTGGACACCCTGTCGGAGCTGCTTGATGTGGTAGTTAATGGCTTACATAACCCTTATGCCTGTATAATCAAGGGCCAGACCTTGTCCCTTAACAATCAATTGTTTGAAATTTCATAATGATAAAAAATCAAGACAAAAATACAAAAATTTATATTTTCATATACATGCTGTAAAATGGCCACACACAACTGATTTTTTTTTTTACTATCTTCACCTCTTTAGTTAAAAATATTTGTATGGATTTAGACCATTTCTTTTTTTTTTCTTCTTTCTTTTTTCTTTTTTTTTTTCCTGCATGTATAAGGAAAGAGTTTATACTGAAAAATGTTTCTTACATATCTATAACCCCTGATTATCTGGTCTAATAAACTAGATTTTATCCATATTATCCTCTAGCATGCACTTGGACACACATTACTGTCTGTTTCTCACTCCTCCTTAATTTATAACTAGAGCTTAAATTTTTAAATATTAATCTTGGAAAAAGTATAAAAAACCCAAATCCAAGCAATGAATTGTCATGATATAAAACATAATTGTTCCCTATTGAAGAGAATTCAAATTCCTTTTGACTCTGAGTACTAAATCTGCCCTATTCTGCTGTAAAAGCAAAACTGGAGACACAATCAAGAGCACTTTTCACAGTTACTACTTTTGCAAGTTACAGCATGCAAACAGAAACAAAGATACTGTGTTATTAAAAAAATAAAGAGAGGGAATTTAGATTAGCATTTGTAAAAGCAAAATCTTGCCATCCATAAAGTATACTGCATTGGTCATGTAAATGGCTTCTGATGCATGGGCCACTGATCAATTCTTCAGTGTCACCACCTTGCCCCAAGAAACCATCTATATAGGCCAGTGGTCCCCAACCTTTCTGTTACAATAGCATATTCATGTTCCCAGAAGAGCGTGCCAGGCGCCAGACGACCAGCTGCTGAAATGCCGCCGAGAAGCGGCATCATCGAGAAGCGTCGCCGCCTAGAATGGGCGTCATCAAGAAGTGTCGCCGCCAAAATGCTGCTGAGAAGCAACAGCATTTCGACAGCGACGCTTCTTGGTGTTGCCGCTTGTTGGTGGCATTTCGGCAGCTGGTCGTCCGGCGGCCGCGCTCCTCGGTGGCGAGTTGTCCAGTGGAAGCACTCCCTTGTCAGTAGGTGGGCGCACATAAATGCACCGGCGGGTGCCATGGTGCCCACGGGCATTGCGCTGGGGACCACTGATATAGGCTAAATAGAGAGAGTTTTTCAAAGTGCACAGACACACAAACACAAAATAGACAATAATATTTGTTGCATTTGTAACAGTATTCCTTAGCATTAAACACATTTGTACATATTTGCAGATGCTTTTGAAGACGATTGCTGCATCCTTAGCAACCTACAGAAACTAGCACTTATTTAACCATTAAAACAACTACTGTATAGGAGTCTTTAAGCAAAAATAGAGATGCCTTAATCCATCTCTTTATCATTCATGTCCTCCCACATATCCTCAGACCAACCTAACACCTATCATTTTCTTAACTTGTTCCTAGTGACTAATCTGCCCAGAGGCCATCTACTAACATACATATTTTGTTTCCTCATCTCTTGCATAAAGTTTAGAAAAGGCAAATCTGAAGTGCCTGCATCACATATTATTTAACCCTACAAAAGATCTGCTTCATTCACAACACACAGCTAGTGACATGCCGTGAGAATCACCTGTTAATCTTTATGCAATATATTTGTCCTGGAACTCAACGAAGTACATTCAAGGCAGAACAATCCAAGACAGATATATCTTTTCTTCAAAAATGGATTAAGTTAATCCCATGGCAGCTAATTTGCAAGGGACCTTCCTTGATTATCTCTTAAAGCAAGATACTTAAGAACATCAAAACTAGGGTTTCTCTGTAATTGCTCTTCCAAACTCGGTCTCTATTAGCCTTCCTAGCTGTTGTGCTCTTTCTGTTGCCTTCTGAAACAGCCTCATTAACAGTGTGAATCAGATATCTTTTATGTTTGGCAAAAAAAGATGCTAGGTGCCTATCCTCCTTAATATTCAGATCCATGCTAGACTAACAAGTTCATCTGAGTGATTAAAATATAGTGGGTATGCAGAGTTTTTGCATTAAATTCTTAATAAAGGACATGAACTGAAGCCAGCAGACATAATACCCTATTTATTCTATGACTGGAACACCAGGGGACTGATTCTCCATTGTCTTGCAGATTGGGTGCTGTCAATAATATCTGTGCAAAGTAGGTGTAAAACATTCCTAAATGTGAATTCTCCACTCATCCCACAGTCTGAAATAGTGTTTTTACACATATTTTGCACAAGTATATATGATGACAAAAGTTGCAGGGCAACAGAGACTCAGGCCACTAGCATGTGGAGAGGAATGACCTTCATATTAGTACACCAACCTTTTCAATTAGGAACACAAATATGAGACTATGACCAAGATCCACAAAGGTACTTCAGCACCTAACCCTTAGACTTAGGCATTTATGTCCCAGTATTGGGCTCCACTGTGATCTACGATGACATCAATAAGTAGTTAACTACTGCCAAAAGAATGCTTGTGGGTCTGAATAAAAATACAGTATTTCGAACCTTAAATCAATGTCCATGACAGCTAAAATCAGATTATATATATTGCCCATTGTACCCGCATTAATTTATGGTTCTGAAACTTGGGACTAACAAAGCATCTGGAGCAAAAGCTGCAAACTATTTGAACTGAGGTGCCTGCATCATATCCTAGGTATGACAAGGCTAAACAGGCTAAGAAATGACAGTGCGTGACTAGAATAATCAAAAGGTGTCAACTGCAATGGTTTGCCCATGTTGATACAATGACCCTATACCGATTGCCTAAAATTGTTCTCTATGGAAGAGTGCATGGAGAGAGAAGCTGTGGACATCCAAGGAGACAGTGATATAACACAATATATAATACTACCCAGATGATATCTCACCAGGCTCAAATGGCAGCTCAAAACAGACATGGATGGGCTCTGCTCATAATCTCAGCCCTACCCACTTTAATGTTGGAAAAAGGAGATGATAATGAATCTTTCATTCCCCCAACTATTCACACATGTCCAAATGCTATTTAGGTTTTGAACCTGCACTGTGCAGTACATAGACAGACTGCTACAACCATGTTGAGTCTCACTGGAGTAGTCCGCAATCCATCCATCACAAAATGCTAAATCAGGATCTAAGTCTTTACTAAGACAAATGCCTTATTCAGGCAAAACTGACTGTGCTTTTGGTTAGTCATGTGTATGTTTGGCTGACTGATCTAATCCTGTTTTCGGAATCCCTGAAGTTCCACTGGTAACTAGGGTTTGGCCTGTTCAGCCATCCCATGAGTTCCTGTATGGAGACACAATTATGTCACCGCTGTATGGACCATCCAGTAGAGTGATCTTCAGGACTATTGCCACAACCTAAGATCTGTCAGAAAGCTCCACTCAGTAAGTTCTTAAATGATTTCCTAAGGCTGGCAAGCTCCTGAAGAGTTTGTTGCCTTCAAGGGGAGTCTCCTCTCTGAAGATCCCACTGGGGAGAGAAACACTGTCAACAGGGTTTCAACAAGCAAAACCGCTGCTTGTGGTGAGTTCTGCTGTCCGAGACCCCCAGAACCTGAGACTGGACGACAAGGGATGGATCACATGATATTACTCGGTTCTGTTCATTCCCTGTGACGCACCTGGCACTGGCCACTCTCAGAGACAGGATACTGGGCTAGATGGATCACTGATATGACCCAGTATGGCCACTCTTATGTTCCTATGAGTAAGGACCAAGGATTTGAAATCACACTCATCTGTTTGAGATTGTATATGTTAAAAGAATAAAGTAACCTAATACATATGTAAAATGATTTTGTCAGATCAATAGTATTATTGCCACAAGGGCTTCTATAAATACCAATTGTCATCTGTGTGTCATGTGATCTTGCTGAAACAGCCTTCTGTGATACCATTCCCAACCAGCTGGACAGTTCGCTTGAGCATATTTGCAAACACCCAAAACAACATGCTATTTTTGTTAACTGAAATGCCAATTTCTGCTGAATGGAATGTTGACTGCCAATGTCCAGAGATGTCTGTTCTGGCTTCCTGGGCATAGCGCCTCTCTAGGCAAGTGGCTAAACTCCCCACTACACATTCTGGGGCTTTCATCCTGCAGAGTAGCAAGTACTGGATTAACATTTCAAATGCAGAGTAAACACCGTATGAAAGCTGACTGCGTCTTCTGAGACTTCTAACATTAATTCCCCCAAATTTACTTGCCTGCTGCTGTTTACCTAGACGTCACTGTTGTTGCTGGGTCACTATGGGAACTGTGGCTGTTCCTTCTGTTTTTATATTGCCACTACCAGTCATTTTCACTTCACCAAAATTTGCTGCCAAAACATTTTGCATCTTGAAAAACTGAAATGAAGCCTCTGATAATGCACTGAATGCTGAATTTGTGGGGTTCAGCACCCAACCAGCCAAACCCTTCTCACTAAGAGCAATATCAGAAGCAGTCGGTTAAGATGCTGAGCACATCAAGATCTTTAATGTGTTTATCCTCACACCACCTCTCAGAGGTAGGGAAATACTATTATCCCCATATTACAAATGGGGGAGAGGCTAAGTGACTTGTCCAAGGTCACACAGGAAGACTATAGCAAAGCAAGGAATTGAATCCTCAAGTCCCAAGCTAACACTTTACCCACTGGACCATCCTTCCTCCCATTGCACTACTCCATAGTATTCCTTAACTACCCTTATTCAAAGTTATCTATTGAATAGAGGAAAGATCTCCCTCTTTCTTTAGCTAGTAAAATAAATTTCCTCTCTGGTAACAATAAAATGTGTTTTGGGGAATATTTCATGTATTTTAGTAACATTTCCATTATAAAAATTGTCTGTGTTATGGAAGCCAAGTCATACAGCAATTAGATCATCCAAGCTGGATTACTACAACACACTCTATTTGGTTCTACTCTTGGGAAGCCTCCTCAAGCCTCATCTGTGCAGAACCCAGGAACCTGTCTTCTGGGTGGGATGAGTTAACATGAAAACAGGACACCTACAATCTGTACAATGCACTAGCTGACTTCCTATTCAGTTCCAGGTGCAATTCAAGGCATTAGTGGCAATCTTTAAAACACTATCTGGTTTGACCCTCAGTTGTTGTGAAATCTCTTCCTTTTCTATTTCATGCCCCAAGAGTTTAGGTCATTTCCACCGTTGGTATCTGGAGCTAGCTACATTGCTTTAGTTTAGGAAGTCAGTGGCAAGGCATACTCAGCTGAAAGCACTCACATTTGGAGCTTGCGTAACCCACAGACCTCCTGGGCGTGGTGTTCTGTCCCATCTAGTGGCACTGAGACCACTTAGCGGGAGCTAAATGAGCCTGTTCTACAGCCTTAGCTAACAGCCAATTGGCTTTTAGCTCATGTGGTAGAGTCCCATGCACTACGCTCCAGAGGCCCCACGTTCAGTGATGACCAGAGTTTGCCAGTGTTACACTTGCTTGCCTTGACTGTCCATCAGAGCCCAAGCAGCATGAATTTCAGCTGATGCTGCAAAGCTTTTAGGCTCAATCATCTTTGAGTTCAATATTACTGTGTGTTTGTTTCTATTCTGATTTTTTTAATTTGTTTTTGGTTAGTTTGCCTTAGGTTAGGTGAAGGGTAGAACTATTTGTGAGTTTTGAGCTAACAATTTTTATATTTTTAATAATAAATGCACAGGACCTAAGTACTGTTGATATGGACACTATGCGGCATTAAATAAATAAATTAAGCAACCTCAACTACCTCATTATCAAGTTCTGAGGTAACATGGGGTAGGATTTTCAGAAAAACTCATCACTCGCTTAACTCTGCTCTCCTGGAAGTCATTGGAAAAACCATCCACTGAATTCAGTAGGAGCAGAGTTAGACCAATACTGAATGCTTATGAAAATCCCACACCAGATACCAACTATACAAGGTTTTAATAAACACGGCACTCTCTGTTGCACCTGGAAAATATTTCAATCTAGTGCTGATCACTGAGCTTGAGTGTAATGTGCTCCTTGCAAGAAACATTCTTTAACAAATAGATAGCCATGTTCGGCACCAACTCAAGTTTTGGAGAGGTTTTACAGAGTAGCCCCACACTGAATAAATTGCAATCCAATCTTAACATGACATACGCAAATGGGAATGTGATAGAATTCTCCAGTTTACAAAAACCTCTGGGGTGGGAAAATGCTTCAGAACCACAGTTTAAGAACATTTTGTTTATGCAGCAATTGAAATCACTGTTTTCTCAGGGAGTAAAGCTATATGAACTAGTGTTTATGTCAGGTTTACCTGCATTAACATTGGCTGGTAAATTGACAAATTACATTGTTTGCATATGTTCTGTAAAATGATTTGATAATCTTGAGTTATATATATTTTACATAATGCATGCACATTAAACTACGTACACATCAAACTTTTTTTTAAAATAGTCCCCTTGCAGAAATGCCTCCTACTGAGGAGTCCTTACAGCTTTGCAAAAGGTTACTTACTGATGCATATTGTCCCTGTTTATAACTATCAAATGGCATTTTTACCATTGCTTTTAGAAAAGGAAGTCAAGTTGCTCTGTCAATCAAACACCTATCGCATGTTTTGCTTATGTCAGAAAAGACGACAAAGTAATCAATGCACTGAAAAGATAACCACAACAAAAAACTTATCAAAACTATCTCAACCACACACAAAAAAAGTAACGAGGAGAGATTTCAAAGCCTACTTGATGTTAAGCTTGTTTTTAAAGGAAAAAAAGACATTTCCCATCATTTGGTTTTCAAAACTAAACTACTGACTTTCTCTCAAACCCTTTTGTTTACTCATAGAGTAAGCTATAAACACATTTTCACTTACTTTAATTGTCATTGATATTGAATTTCAGGTGGCATATCAGGCACAATTATATCTTATATTTTGAATGCTTTTTCAACTTAAACATATTGAGATTTTTCTTTATTAAAAAGAGCATTAGTCAATAGCTACACTACCTGTATTTTACACTTTGGCTAAAAAGTTATTGAAGGATTAGATACAATAAATAAAGTTTTAATTTCTCTGACATGTTTATCTGTTTGCTAAATAGCTGATATTATTTCCAGTAGAATCCAATCAATCCTTGCCTTTCCTGCATACTGATTAGTTGTCTAGCTTTTATGCTATAGATTGCACTAACTCTTTAAAAAAGGGAAGAAGGAGGATCCAGGGAACTACAGGCCAGTCAGCCTCACCTCAGGCACTGGAAAAATCATGGAGCAGGTCCTCAAGGAATCAATTATGAAACACTTAGAGGAGAGGAAAGTGATCAGGAACAGTCAGCATGGATTCACCAAGGGGAAGTCGTGCCTGACTAACCTAATTGCCTTCTATGATGAGATAACTGGCTCTGTGGATGAGGGGAAAGCAGTGGATGTGTTATTCCTTGACTTTAGCAAAGCTTTTGATACGGTCTCCCACAGTATTCTTGCCGCCAAGTTAAAGAAGTATGGGCTGGATGAATGGACTATAAAGTGGATAGAAAGCTGGCTAGATCATCGGGCTCAACGGGTACTGATCAATGGCTCCATGTCTAGTTGGCAGCCAGTTTCAAGCGGAGTGCCCCAAAGGTCGGTCCTGGGGCCGGTTTTGTTTAATATCTTTATTAATGATCTGGAGGATGGTGTGGACTGCACTCTCAGCAAGTTTGCAGATGACACTAAACTGGGTGGCGTGGTAGATACACTGGAGGGTAGGGATCGGATACAGAGGGACCTAGACAAATTAGAGGATTGGGCCAAAAAAAACTTGATGAGGTTCAACAAGGACAAGTGCAGAGTCCTGCACTTAGGACGGAAGAATCCCATGCACTGCTACAGACTAGGGACCGAATGGCTAGGTAGCAGTTCTGCAGAAAAGGACCTAGGGGTCACAGTGGACGAGAAGCTGGATATGAGTCAACAGTGTGCTCTTGTTGTCAAGAAGGCTAACGGCATTTTGGGCTGTATAAGTAGGGGCATTGCCAGCAGATCGAGGAACGTGACATTGGTGAGGCCTCATCTGGAGTACTGTGTCCAGTTTTGGGCCCCACACTACAAGAAGGATGTGGAAAAATTGGAAAGAGTCCAGCGGAGGGCAACAACAATGATTAGGGATCTGAAGCACATGACTTATGAGGAGAGGCTGAGGGAACTGGGATTGTTTAGTCTCCAGAAGAGAAGAATGAGGGGGGATTTGATAGCTGCTTTCAACTACCTGAAGGGGGGTTCCAAAGAGGATGGGGCTCGGCTGTTCTCAGTGGTGGCAGATGACAGAACAAGGAGCAATGGTCTCAAGTTGCAGTGGGGGAGGTCTAGGTTGGATATTAGAAAACACTATTTCACTAGGAGGGTGGTGAAGCACTGGAATGCGTTACCTAGGGAGGTGGTGGAATCTCCTTCCTTGGAGGTTTTTAAGGCCCGGCTTGACAAAGCCCTGGCTGGGATGATTTAGTTGGGAATTGGTCCTGCTTTGAGCAGGGGGTTGGACTAGATAACCTCCTGAAGTCCCTTCCAACCCTGATATTCTATGATTCTATGATTCTAAAGAGTATGCTTGAACTGAGAATTTGAATGTGGGACATATTGAAACAAAAAGATAAAAAATGTATATGATCTGGAGCACAGGCGGATGAGGGTGGGGTAGAGCACAGAGACCTTAGAACCAAAAGGACAAGTATAGCAAAGACAATAAATATATGATGTTCAATTCTTAAAAATAACAGAAAAATTTAGCCATTAAACAAATGCATCTTCAGAGGCTTTTTTTACAAGAATGCTTTAAAAATTAATAATGGTATATACTGATTAGTTTCAGACTTTTATTAGAAGTTCATTGTGGATATAGGATTTCAATAAACCGGTGCAAGGTAAATGTATTTTTCAATTAGTATATTAATTTATCATGTGGCCCGGGGATTGAATGACTTGTGAGATTACTAATGAGATATGGCTATGGAACCTCTTGGTCCTATTGGGATCCAGGACTGACACCTCTTGGTCACAAGTTCGATTAGGTCTACAAAGTGTAGTCTTCTGCATTCCAAAACAGTACCCTGGAATGCACTGTGTAGTTGACATTTCAACATCACACTAGTGGAATGGGCTTGCCTATGGGGGACTGACTGTGCCTCCTAGATCTGCCCAAGGAGGGGACCTCCTTTCTCTCACACAAACAATAGGAAGGTGACTGAGCCATTTCCATGGCAGTGTCATCCACTCTGGCTCCTCCAGCCCTGTTAGGGTGGCAGGGATGGGCAGGCTGGGGGTATGACTGGCTGTGCCAAGAGCACTGCAAGACAGGGGATGTATGCTGTCCTTTCTTCGTCGTAACGGGGATTCTCCCAAAAAAGCAACACAGGCTGGGGAGGCATTATCTTTCCTGTAGAGCCTGCTCCTTTTAAGAGGATCCCCAGAGGCAGCTGTGGCCAGAGCTGCCAGGGACACAGAGTTAATGAACACATATGAGGGCCTCTGTGCAGATGGCTCTAGCACTTGGTGATCTGCTATAGTCCATGTGAAGTCCTAACAATCCTTGAGATTCTTGATTGAGCCTCACAGCCTATTCCCTGGAGACATCAATCCCACCAGTGAAACAATGTGTGGGGTTTAAACACAGGAGGGGCCATCCAGCCCAGTATAAGCAAAGTCCAGATTCCTTGTACATAGTATTGACTGGTTCAGTTTTGAACCAAGGTTCATGTTTATTATTCCTATCTTATTCCTAGGAAAAAACAACAAGAAGAGCCTCATAGGAATCCCTGCACAGTGGCAAAAATGCAGACTTATTTACACCAGCCTGCCAGCACATTTCAGAGTGAGAAGCAGAGCACACTAATCAGAGAGAAGCACTGCCCAAGCAAGATAAGGAAAGTTCCCATACCACAGGGGGAACGCAAGATGGGGAGAGAAGACAAAGCAGGGGTAAGCAGGAAGGGGGAAAAGGAGATGATGCAGTGGGGTAGTGTAAAGGAGGAAATAAAAGAAGAGAAACTGAGTGAGGTAGAGCAAGGAAGACAGGAGGAGAAGGCAAACAAAGGGGAAGAAGAGGAAAAATAGAGGAAACTGATAGGACAGAGACAACAGATATCAAGAAGAGAAGAACTGGGGTGGTAAGCACAAAGAAAGAGACATGAAGGGAAATAGCATAACACAGAAGGGCAGCAAAACTGAAAAGAGAAGAGAAAAGAAAGAAACAAAAGAAAAATACAGGGAGGAAATCCATCTGGCCAGAAACAGTGCCTCATAGCAGCCACTGACAGGAGACAGTGCTAAAAGAAGAGCTGATTCAGATACTTGGAAGACTCAAAGCACCTGAAATACCAGAGGGAAGGAGAAAGAAATCATTTAAAAGTCTGAATGGAGTAGTGAGCTAATGCTCAAATAGTCCATCCCAGAATGTACCGGCCCAGTGTTCCTGCTACGGGATAGTAATGATTTCCACAGAAGTCAATAGGGATTTCTTGTATCAACTGGAAGAACTGAGCCCAAACTGAATGTTAGGTTTTCAGTTTCTGCTCAGTCAGTGGGAGTTTTCATTGAGTGAGGATTATTTAAAAACATAACAAAGACTTCATGATTTGGTTCAATAACTAGTTTTCAAGAATAGCATTTGTCATTGTAAGAATGGTCTGCAATACATTTCAAGCAGTTCAGACAAGCATGAGCACATTGCTCCATTCAGGTAGAGGAGACTTCCCCCACTGGCATACATCAAAGCGGCTCAGTCAGAGGAAGGAAAAAATTTCAAAAAGGCTCAAACATGCATGTACCTGCTCAATCCAAGACTGTCAGATTGGTGAGCAGCCAAGCACAGCCCTACCTGACAATTTAATTCTCCACTGCCTGCTTTGCCTGAAACACATTGCTCCCTTCTTTCTTCTATGTCCTCCAGGCCTGGTAGGCAGTGAAGTATCAATAGCTAAAGGGAGAGGAAGTACCATCAAGAGAACCCTAGTGGAAGAAGATGGTCATATTGCCTTCCCAGTCCCTATAGCTAGGGAAAGAGAAGAGAGGGCAAAAGCCTCCTCTTTCCCACTCAGGAGACAAGAAAAAGAGAGGATAAAGAGAGCAATACACACAGAGAAACACACTGAACTCATCACAGCAGCCATGGACAGGAAATTTATGTTTACTAGACATCTATCAACCAAGGAGATACATAAGATTGGATACATAAGATCCCCACAGTGTAAGGAGAAAGAACATGAGCTATCCATTCCCAACAGCAAGAAGGGGAGTGTGCTGGGCTTAGAGCTTCTAACACTACACAACAACCTTCCCTTCTTCCTTTTGATTTACTGAATGTTAGTTCTTTACAATTTATTTCATAGTAGACAGGTGGCCATATCACAAAAACCATAATCACCACCACTGACACCTTTGATGGCTGTCTCAGCAGACACAAGTAACTGAATATGCACAGATAATGAACAACCCTCTCATCCTTAGGCCTTGTCCATATTAATTTTTTCTTAAATTACTGCATTGTTACAATAAAAATGGTGCAAATCCCTCTAGAAAATAACTTCCTGAAGTTTGAGAGTTGAAAATTGACTCACTTGACTCACTTCCAAAATCTAAGACATGAGCTATTTTTAAAGTTTATTAATGTACATATATTTGAGCCATTAATACTGTTAGTCATATCCATTTCTATTTGCCCTGTGACGTCTTTCATATATTTGTAATCAAATTAATTTGTCATAAAATGTATTTTATAATGAATATTGTGATGTATAATTGATTTTGTTTACTGTTTTCAATGGAGAATGAGTTGCACAATATATTTTTGCAAGTTAAGTCAGCAATAGAGAACTGAAAAAGCATTCCTCATCAAAGGGACTCACCAACAGCTCAGCCAGTTGTGTGATCTAATACTTCACTGATTGAGCTATAAGCAAGGATTTACTCTCAGAATTTGTCTCCTGGACTACCCAACTGGGTCTTGGAAAGCCACAGGAAGGGAGCTCTTCTATTACAGAACGTCTATTCTGCATGTCTAAAGTGGATAGAAGGCTCTGCTGCAGATTTCCCAAAGTTTGCAGGAGAAAAACACCTCTCCTGAGTACGCCTAAGATGTGCAGGATGCGAGATCCTCCCAAGGCCCTACTGCTCATCTGGGACAGACTCCTTTTCCAGTTCCCCATTGACCACTGCCCCACCTCTGTTTTCCCCATCCTCGAGCAGTGCTCCCTATCTAGGTTTTCAACTTCATAACCATAAGCATATGTTTGATATGCTTACGTTTTTATGTATATAAATATTGCAAATGTAACAATTATGGCCCAAATTCTGAGCTGGTGTCAATTCATTTTACTCAATGGAGCAATACCGATTTACACCAGCTGACAACACAGTTCTCTATTTTAAAATGTTATACAAATTTAGAGCTATAAAATTTCCACCTTTACAATTTCCTCACATTTTAAATGACTGCTTTTTTTAGTGATGTGTGTAATTGTTTATTTTGTTTTTAACTGCATTTATAAATTAAAGTTTATAGATAATCTGAAAGCCTATGAGATATTAGGACAGCCATTGACCAAACACAGACTAACATGAGCAAAGAGGAACAGAAGCTAGTGGAACTCAGACATAGTTGAAGAAGAGGACAATAACAGTTCTATAACATAAGCTCTACTTCTTCCATAATACCACAGAACTCCCCCTATCTCACATCAATGAGTTCAGGGTCCAAGGGTCAGGAAGGGGCTGACGGGCAGTAGCCAACCTTCATGATAGGTTCTCGTGTGAGCCTAGAGGATTTCCAGGAAGATACCTACGTGCAGCTCCTGTACTTTGCCTCCACCCACATTTAGAGGAGAAATCGGGCTATACTGGGCTATACTGAGTCCATAGATGCAGGATTCCACAGAAAAAGACATGTTAGTCAGTCCATTTCATGATGTACAGCTACCACCATGGAAACAGCCAATCCACTTTGATTCCAATCTATTTATTTTATTTGATCATATATATAATACAGATAAAATATGTGCCTTCCCTTTTATCTGACTTACTCTGACCCGGTATCAAAAAAATGCTGTCAAAATAAAAACACTAGATTAAATTCTGCTCTAGAGTTACTCAGAATTTACATCAATATAACACAGAGCAGAATGTGAATAGGAGAGTGATCAAGATGTAGAATTTGTTGATGTATATTAAAGGAGTCCAAAAAAAGCCTCTCTAAAATGCTAAAAAATGAGTATGAATCTCTGTTTTAAAGACTATAATTTATTTCTGCTTAAAACAATATGGCTATATGAGTTTAAAAAGCTGGAAAGCAAGAAAGGAATAAGCACACACTTTAATCCTAAATGTTAACACGTTATAAAATTAGGTTAGAAAGATTTGAGTTCAGCTTTTGTAAAAACTATTGCTTAAAAACCCACCAAACTATAAAATTATTAGCCTCTCACACAAATATTTTACCCTTTTCATGTGATGCTTTATGAAATTAGTTATTAACAGAGACCTTCTGATGGATTGACAGCTATGGAGTTTTCTGCCCTGAATTTCTCAGAGAAAAAACAGATTGTTGATTGGCTCAGATATTCAGCTGCATAAATTGTTCTTTACATTGACCTGAATTAGTCTGCCTTTTGCCAGTGTTTTTATTGTCTATATTTGTTTAATCTTGTACCCTTGGTAAACAAAAAATGCACAAAATGAGTCAATGTATAAGAATTATCATCTATAGTAAAATAAACAAGATTACAAATTATAACCTGAACAAAGGTCTTCATTCATGTAAGGCTATGCATTAACCCAGATTTCCCACACAAAAATAATCCCACATTATCTGTTTACTAGTTTGGGTCCAATCCTGTGTTGTTGCTATTGTTTGGGGTTTTTTGTTTGTTTTTTTACACACCCAAATCTCCCATGAGGATTTTGAGTGTGCAAAGACCGCACAGTCAGGACCTATGAACTCTTCCAGCTTTTCAAATGTATCATAAATGTTAAAGGTACTATTCAATATAAATAATGGAATTAGTCCAATGCAATCCAATATTAATACTGGATACAATACGAATTACAAATACTATTATAAAATATATTCTTGCAATTACATTGCAATTTAAAAATTATTAATATAGATTTATGACAAACAATAAAACACAACTGTAGTAAATTATTTTTAATCCTAGATATACTCTGCTGTACATGATACACTTTTCACATTGCAACCCAGGTTAGAAATCTCTGTTATAGCAACAGCAGTCTCTTTTTAAAACTCAGCTTTAAAGTACATAAACATTCCTTTAGAATGTCTTCATTAAAACAATACCTCCCCCTTACAACATTTCATCTTTTTCCACTAGGGCCGTGTTCTAATTATATAACAACTATACAACAACGCTCATTGTATAAATTCTTGTCTTGGACTAGTTTATTATAAAGAAAAACCCTCAACTAATATAAACTCTAAAATATGGCTAAGAATTTAGCATTAAAATCTGAAAACACTTGAAACTAATATACCAGGAAGCACAGTATGACTTCAAGAAGACTGATTTAAAAAAACTAAAGAGCAAAAAAACAGCAAAGTAATTTTAATCTAAACAACAGTAACAGACAAATTAAATTACATTCTTTTATATGCAACACTATCATCAACGTATATTGCCCCAAAATTTTATAATTTTTGTCAATTCTCTTCTTACAGCAGATACTACAGAACACACATTGAAATTGACAACCAAAGCAGTGAAATATTTCAAAGACATTTTGTTTCAGAGTAACACTAAATGCCATTTTTTCTAACTAAAGCTATTATTCATACTGACAACTGCTCCCTAATATCAACAGTTAATTGTCAAAGTATATAATAAACCAACATAAATCTAGAAAGGAAATCAAAGAATACTTACCAAGTTATGATTAGTTGAATTAGAATCATCTTCTGGGAATGGGATGTAAACAGCTAAGGCCACACAATTGGCAAAAATAGCCAGTAGTATAAATATGTCAAATGGTCTGAAAAATCTTGTTAAGGAATATATGGATTTTGAATATATACATAACTCCAGTCTCATTCTGCTTTTGATTTCTACATCTTGTACTCACATTTTATTTTTAAAATGTCTGATTTTTTCATTACAATCTTTCGAGTGATGACTTTGACAACCAGTTCTTCCTCAGCATCAATTATATCACCATACCCTATTGTTTTCGATCACAATGACATTGAAATGTCCTCTTTTCTTTTATGACAAGGAGCATAGCTACATTCATTCTGCCACACAGTATTTTATATTAAATTCTGAGATGTAAATCTAATCACACAATATTAAATCAATAAATTGGCCATTGGATTATATGGTATACTTACAAATCTATGCACATACACCTCCCATTAACCTTAATGGAAATTACATGCATCAAGGGAAGAATAAACAACACAGAGTGAAAACTGTAGTAGGGGACAAGGAAGGTCCCAGTGAAACAGAACTTCAGCAGTTTTGCAGTGTAAGGGCTGGAAAGCTGTGGCATGAGTATGCAGGAAGGTTCTGCACCTGTCTCACGTCTGTAACTGCTGCCTTCTGTATCAGGTCTGCCTCAGTCAGAGCTTGTAGATAAGGGTTTAAATAAGCAGAGCCAGGATGGAATAGGGACATGGTCACTTGTTCTGCAATTACATAGACCCAGTGGCTATCAACTTCCATGTAGAGGATATACAAGAATTGCAACCACTATCCTAGTCCAAGAGCTGAAATAGCAACAACAGGTAGCCAATCCCATTCCCACTGGGAACATGATTCCTCTTCCCCAAGAAATAAAAAAAACTTTTGAAGTTCACCCACACACAGCTCATTTACCCTGCCTGTGCACAGAATTTGGGTAGAGAAGCAAGATATTTCACTTATATTTATTTAGAGACATATACTATCCGCAACTCCATGCACAACTCTCACTGATTTCTATCTATGGGAATTTTGTATGTGCATCACGGGCAGTATATTGAAAATGGTCTTAATTGCCTTAGAGGTATAATCTCAGCGGATGAAATTCAATGCTATGCAGAGAGCCAGCACAAGGACTAGGCATACCTTAAAACCACTTAAGCCCTATTTTTCTGGCTTTCTTCACAGGAGAAAATTCATCCATCCTGAATAACAGACTTTATGTTTCCAACTCCCATTAAGATCAATGGTTGTTCTTTTATGTACAGTAGATCTCAACATACAAAGTAAGAACATACATCTATCTAAATCTGCATTTTTCTGCTAGCTGAAATGAGTAGATTATATCAATTTGCATTTTAGTAAATTACAACTTTGTTTTATGATGTAGTGCTACTGGGCCGAAATTCTGCTCTCAGTTATTCTACTCAGCCTGAGAGAGACCAGCTCACTGGAGTTTCTCTCACTTTATCCCTGTTTAAAGGAGAGCAGAATTTGGCCCACTAACTCTAACTTGTAATTAAATTATGTTTAAAAAATAACTCAAAAGAACATCTTTATAAAAGAGAGTAGCACTGGCCATTGCCAAATGTTTTATATTAACAGCTCTCAGCTGGAGGGTCTGTTCGAAGTAACACATTTATTTTGGCATTTAACAATCTACTTGCTAGCACAGTCATTTGCTATTAAAGGGAAATTATCTAGGTTGACAGGCCAAAATTTTACCTCCCCTCCCCAGGACTCCCGCAAAATGATATTATCTGTTTTAAAATGTTACTTGAGATTTATGAAAAATACATTCTCTCAACTCTTCAAAAGAAGTTTTAAAATCCCAGCCCCAACCCCCCACCACTGAAGCAAGAAAAAACAACCAAACCAAACATAAGCCATTGTGAATATATGCTAGCAGTTCTGCTCTCTCATCTATAACTATATAGGGAACATATCCAAATATGTGTTTTGGCTGTCGATATGTCTTAAAAGTTCAGATGAATCATGTACTGCAGATTACTTGTATGTGCTCAGAGTGAATCTGCAGCTTGGCTCCTAATGTCTCCCTACTTCTCCATTAGGTAAGCATTATTTTGAAAGGACTTCTGCATCTGGCTCACTGGGCCTAGCAGTAATGTAGCAAATTGCCATGCAGAAGATCTAGGCTTCACTTCTTGCTCCTTGGGCAAACAGGCTTGGGAGAGCTATAGGGCAATAGCCTGTGGAGAGGAAATACTTCATATTACTCAAGCAATTATGTATCTGCCAATTAGAATGAAGCATTGACAGGTTTTGTCCCATCAAGTCTCCCTTCATCAGAATGATAATGTTTGCAACCTGGGGATTTGATGGAGGGATGTGAAGTAGACAGAAGTGAGTGGACAGGTTGGGGGATAGGAGATGTTATCTCGGCTTCAACAGAGGAGTAAAAATTCCACACGGCAGGTGAGGAAGGAAGGGGCTATCTGGATCACCAGATGCATCAGTCAGCCTGGGACAAAGAAATTTATTTAATTTAAAAAAAATAAATATGTAACCATATAACTATCTTTTACAAGGGCATGTACAGAATATTCTCTAGGGACAAAATGATTTGAGTGTGTTTTTTCTTGGGGCAAAATAGCTGGGAAACATACCAAACCTGTGACCTTGCTTTTCTCTGTACATTTATGTTTCATATATTTACTTTAATTAGGGAAATGAAATTCCATGTAATGCTGACAGATTAAGGGATATAGTCTCATTTTGATGAGCAGGGATTTAATGTAACTACCATTAATATCAATGGGTTACACATGTGCATATAAGTGCATCAACATGTGTTATCTCCCCAACAGTTAAAAATGCTTCCACTGCCAGGAACACTATTATTTTAATATACAATTTCTTAACTGTAAAAGAAAACCTGAAACCTAAAACATTACAATACATTGTTTAAACCAATGACTTTTTTTACCTATACACATATCTATATGAAAATTAATTTCATATTTTTAAAAATGTAAAACTGTGAGACTGCTATTTATTACAAATAAAATACTAAATATAACCTCAAATCCAATACCATATAACTTTACAACAAAACAATTTAAATACTGTTCTGCTCCTGTTCCAAGGCCTCATTGAGTTTTTGTGCTGTCCTAGACAATCTCTCTGACACATTTGGAATATTGAAAGAACAAATGGTAAAAACAAAATTGCATCAAAAGGATACTTCCATTCTACTAGACTAATGCAGGCTCTTCGTATTGGGTTATTGAGGGATAAACAGAAAAGGGCACGGGGTGGCCGACTGTTAGATGTATTACCCTGTTTTTTGCTCTTGGCATATTGCTGGCGTTTTCTTTGGGACAGAGATCCTACAGGTTGGGCTGTGGTGGTGCTCATAGTTTGGGCAGCCTTGGCTTGTCTAGCAGCATCAATTGCAGCTTGCCAAGATAGAACAGTTTGCTTGGATGGTGCTGAACTGTTTGACTGAATAGTTGGTCCGTCACCAGGGAGAGGAATTCTGGTACTACTTGCATAGTTTGCCTCTGCAGAAGAAAAAAAAAAAGTCATTTCGTTTTAGGTTTTTTTTACATACAAATATAAATATAGTATTCTAGATAAAAAGGATGGAGCTATTTAAATAACTCCTGATGTTTCCTTTTTACACATACATTTTATATATATATAGTAGGCTCCTTCCACCATGAGAAAGATACAGGAATCGGTATTATAAATGTCAGCTAAATAGGACTGTCAAGATATGTGCTGACAACGAAACACTGTTCATCTTGACTCCTCCACTTGAAGCATTGTACTGGAGTTTTCCAAATTGGATGACAGCTTGCACATCATCATATTTATATCTAACAAATCCTATCTTTTGTGTGTGTGTGTGTGTGACTGACTTTGCTAAAACAGCACAGTATTCACTATTTCCCCACCCCCCTCATTTTGGTCAAAACAAATTCTAATAGTTCAGAGTATTCTGAATCATTTATCAAATTAGAAATATTCTTGTCAAGAAGTTAAATCCTTCACCTTTCTGCATTCTTAAAAAAGGAAACTACATGGACACTTCCCTCCAATAAAAATTCAATAGCCTTTGATGATAAACACTTCCAAAAACATCAGTATCCTCCACATTGTAAACTGACATACTGAAAACCCTCCAAACCTTTTGAAGGGAAAATAAACTACAAATTCAAAATAATAAACCATTGAAATAATCTCATCTAGGTGGTCAACAAAGAAGGCAAAACAGCCCTACAGAGCAAGGATCTCTGTCTTGCAAGCTTCCCGGCTGAAGCAGCAGAGTCTAGTACCAATGGCACCTGTCAGAAGGCCATATCCCCTCCCTCCCAGTAAACTCAGAACTTGAAGATGTCTGTGGGGGAAAAAGATGGAAGGTTGGCACAGGATATGTGCTGGAAATTAGGGGAGAGAATGACACTCGGGCAGATCTGCCAGAGCAGGGGATGGAAATATTATCCCCTGATAGTTCACCTGACATAAAACAGATAAAAGTTCCATTTGCAAAATCAACACCACCCCCTACCCACCCACCCACGCAACCTCAGCGAGGCACTAAAAAGCCTGCCCTGTGCGTGTGTGGGTACGATGGAGATGCGGATAGACCCGGGCCTCAGCTGCTGCTGCTTCTCTCCTTGCCCAACTTCGTGCTGGGGGTGTGCGGGGGGGGGAGAATGGGGAATATTAAAATGGCTCCCTAGGCTGGCAGCTGGGAAGAGATCACTCCTGGATCTAGCCTACAATATTTCCTGCTGCACCAGTGGATCTCCCACGAGATGTGACACAAGAGACAGGGAGAGAGCGCGAGGAGGTGGCCATCAGACCGCACTCGGCACATCAACAGCTGGGTCCATTGCTAGGTTACACGAGAGAGAGAGTGTGCCTGCCTCGGGTTAGTTTCACACTGACAGTTTCACCTGACTCGTTTTCCAACGGCCCCATTTCTCCCCCCCCCCCCCCCCCGCTGGCCCTCCGCCTCCCTTTCTGGGATGCCATGCAACGGGACTCGGCACAAATCAGCCACCATCCATCTGCCTTTAAATCAAGCATTGAAAATGAAACAAAGCCCGAGCGTCAGGGTTCCCCGGGGGAGCACGAGGGGAGCTCCTGCCCTCCAGCACGGCCACAAGCCCAAACTTACTGTTAATTTCAGGAGGGGTGGATCATTTAAACCCAGCCCGGGGGGGAGCAGCAGCGCCGGAGCCTGTTCGCAAAGGAGATTAACACACACGAGCCCCATGTGTCGTCTCTCTCCGTGCGCTCCCGGCAGCGGCGCCAGGGGGAAGTGGGCTGAAAGCAGCGCATGGAAAGCCCTCACCTGCCCCTGCCCACGCACCCAAAACAGCCCCCCTGCCCTGGGAAGCTGCATTTCCAGCCAGGTTTGTCCGCACGCGGAGAGCGAGACACACACACGCCTCTCGCTCGCAGCCCAACCAGCTGAGACTAATGGCCTCAGGGCAAAAGACAAACGTGTACACATTAATGAAACCCGCTCCCATGTTGGTCACACACCGAGGGCAGCATCCCTACCCCACTTCCACTTCCTTGACTTTTATCCCCATGCCCTTCCTAAATCCCCGCTATCCCCTTCCGTCTATATCTATCTTTAGCCCTATTCCCATCCTTAATCCCCCACTCGCATCCCTTCTCCATCCCAAAGCCCCCGTCTCCCTAACCTTCCCCATGCCCTACTCCGCCCCCTCCCCAATCCCCCCATCCCGGTCTCCCAAATCCCCCAGTAATCCCCTCCCCCCTCCCCTGGGCATGCTGCTGCCCTTGCTGGATGAACCGGGCTCTTACCTTCTGGGTGCTGCTCCTGCTGCTGGTGGTGGTGCATTATTCTCACTTTCTCCAGGGTGTAAACGGAATAAAAGCAGAGACTCTCCCACCCCACCCCCACGCCAGGTGTGTGCTGCCCCCTGCGCTCCCCACTATCCGACCCCCATGGTAGCGACTAATGAGAGGCGAGGGGCTGCTCCTCCTCCTCCTGCTGCTTCTCCGCTGCTGCTGCCGGTGCTGCCAAATCCCTTAGAGTTGGGGCCAACATGACACTCACATCCGGGTGACACGGGATCTCTCCATCCCTAGCAACCCGGCGGCTGCTGCTGCTCGGCCCCGCTGCTGCTCTCCCCCGCCGCCGCCACAGGGTTAACTCCTTCGCTGCCGCCGCCCCGGGGCTCGGCCGGGCTGGGGGGGAGGGCTGAGCCGCGCTCTAATCAGCCTAGAGCTACGGCCTCCGCAAATAGAACCGCGCCGGCCTGGTTAACCCTTCCATGCCCGGCTCGGTGCAGCACCGTCGGGGGGTCCCTTACTGCAGCCCCTCCTGTCCCTGCTATTTACCAGCCATAGCCTCTCACTTACCTCACATACCCGAGACCTGCCCTTCGCCCCTGCAACCATACCCCAGGCCTGCCCCACACACTCACCCCCTAAACTAAACCGGGGCCCTGCCCCACACATTCACATCCCCAGCCATACCCTGGCTGTGCCCCACACACTCACTCCCTAAGCTAAACCCAGGCCCTGACCCACACATTCACATCCCCAGCCATACCCTGGCCCTAGGATGACCAGATGTCCCGATTTTATAGGGACAGTCCTGATTTTTGGGTCTTTTTCTTATATAGGCTCTTATTACCCCCCACCCAAATCCTGATTTTTCACATCTGCTGTCTGGTCACCCTACCTGGCCCTGGCCCTGCCTCACTCACTCCCTCAGCTAAATCCGGGCCCTGTCCCACACATTCACACCCCCAGCCAAACCCCCAGCTTGCCCCACACACTCACTCCCTCAGGTAAATCTGGGGCCCTGCCCCACACACTCACTCCCTCAGCTAAATCCAAGCCCTGCCCCATACATTCACACACACCCCAGCCTTAATCTGGCCCTGCCCCTCCCCACACCCCACCCTCTAGCCGTACCCAGGTCCTGCCCCATACATTCAGCCCCTCAGCCCCACCCAGGCCCTGCCTCCCACATTCATCCCCACATCCTATGACCCATACCCATGACTTGCCCCAACCACAGGCTATGCAAACCAACCCTTCACCCTCATCCACTTCTCTCTCTGTCCCTGCTTAGCTTCAGTTAGTCATCCTCTCTCCTATCCCCATCTCTTTATCATACCCATGCTCTGTCCCAACCAGAG
Source organism: Trachemys scripta elegans (assembly GCF_013100865.1). Lineage (NCBI taxonomy): Eukaryota > Metazoa > Chordata > Testudines > Emydidae > Trachemys > Trachemys scripta. Next base: position 27,960,341 of record NC_048304.1, read on the forward strand.
AAGCAGACCCTCATCCCATTTCCTTTCCCTAGCAACCAATATGGTTCTACTGTTTTAACACCAGCCACACATACCCATTACAGGAACTCTCTCTTTCCCTATTCACAATCATATCTATGTACACAGCATCTTCTCTTCTTCACCACCCTTATATTTATCCCCCATTTCCATCTGCCATGCTTATTGTACAGTACTTTAGCCCTTTTGCCGTCTCCACATCCATCCTCCATCCTTATTGCTATATCCAGTTCCAATCTCTTTCCCTTCTCCATTGGTATCTCCCGTGTCTTTCACCTCTCAACCACTTATGAGTGGCTCAGACCATACTCAAAGACCAGTCATCAATGGTTTGCTGTCAGACTGGGAGGATGTAGCTAGTGGAGTCAATCAGCACTGGGTACAGAACTATTCAATATTTTAATGACTTAATATTCATGACTTAAATGAGTGGAGATTACGCGTATAAGATTTGAGGATGACACCATGCTGGGAGGGGTTGCAAGCACTTTAGAAAACAGGTTAGAATTCAAAATGACCTTGGCAAATTGGAGAATTGGTCTGAAATCAACAAGATGAAATTCAATAAAGACAAGTACAGAGTACTACACTTAGAAAGGAAAAATCCAATGCATAACTACAATACAAGTACAATGTGCAACTACAATGGGGAATAACTGGCTAGGCTGTAGTATTGCTGAAAAAGTTCTAGGGGTTATAGTGGATCACAAATTGAATGAGAGTCACCAGTGTGGTGCAGTTGTGAAAAAGGCTGATATCATTCTGGGGTGTATTAACAGGAGTGTTGGATGTAAGGCACAGGAGATAATTGTCCAGTTCTACTTGGCACTGGTGGGGCCAAGTGTTAAGTACTTAACCTGTGTAGGTACTTTTGTAAATACCACTAGTGCCTAAATATCTTTGCAAATCTAGCCTTAAGTGCCTGTTACCTTTGAAAATGGGCCTTATGCTTCTAAACCACTTAAGCCACTAAAACTAAAAGTGGCCTGAATCCAACCCCAAAAAAGGGCCTCCAAGTAAACCAAGGTCACATTTACCCTTCCACTTCACAATTTCATTAAATGTTCATTAAATTCCTGGTTTTTGTGCCCTGCCAATGCTACCTCCACTTGCTTGGGCCTCATGATGGACCCCAGTACTCGCTAGCAGAGGACCCCCACTTGGATCCTTGAAATCAAATGTTTCAAGTCCTTGGGCCTCTCTATCTCAGGTCCTGGCACCATGGATCCTGACATAATCCACCCTTGCCTCTCATATACAACTGTTCTTTTCACAAACTGCCCAAACCTTAGGTAAACAGTCTCCCTGACTTCAGTGGGACTGATCAAGGTGATTTGGCCCCAACCACTAGACCAAAATGTCCAATCCAGTATGAAAATCAAAATGTCAATTTTACCAAATACTTCTTAATAACAAAAAAAGTGTTGTTGCTATTCTCTTTATGTTATTCAAGAAATGTAGTGTACATCTTCAAAAATGAAACATTTCAGTCAGTTTTGAGATGTTCAGTTTATTCTGAGAAGAAATAATATTTGTATTTCTCTTATTTATATTGTAGATGAAATATACTCATATATTGGATTGGTTGACATATGATAATTACTGGATGAAGTCATTAATTCTGCTAAAGAGTTATTTTCCTGCCTTTTTAGTAGACTGTAGTGTCTTTAATTATTTCACTAACATTGCTTTATTTTTATTATATCATTTTAACATTATTTACTGACTCATGAATGAAATGTGCGGTATTAAATTGATGTTTTAGAATGTTTATTGGCTAAAGTAGTAAATGATGAGATTGTGAATGAAAACAGCCTACAAATGAGAAAAACAAATTAAATTTCAGTGTCTTCATGTCGGCAATACTAAATATTGCTCTTTGTACTGCTGAGGCAATGCACTTCCCTTTATATTTTGAAGGGGTGAAGGGCAGGCAACCAATATACTCAGAATCACCCCCCTGCACACCATGGAATTTGCTGCAAAAATCCCTTTCAGAATTAAAACTGAGTTTCAAAAATAACTCCTCACCCAGGTATCTGTTCCCCCTTCCCCTCCTTGGACCTATTGCACATTCGTAAGAGAGTCATGCAGCCATGGAGGAAGCATGGCATAGATAGCATGGAGATACAAGCCATTCATGCAACAAGCAGGGATCTGTTGAGTTGACTAGACTGCCTTCCTTCTCAGGATTTGGTTAGTTGGAAGGCACACAAATCTGTTCCAGTGGGGTGGTATCTAGTGTTTTACAGTATCCAAAATATTTACTTATTTTCCCCTTTCTGCACAATTGTGCACAAGAGGATGATATAATCATCTATATCGCTTCACCAAAACTTGGACCATCTCTGCAGTAATATCCAGCACTTGTTTACCAATGCACAGCAACACTACACAACAATTTACAGCAGAAAGAACAGACAAATAACACATCCAGTTGAAATGTGTCTGGGAGCTATGTAGGCCTAATGTAATTTTGTATCCTACATGGAGTTAAAAAAATGTAGCTAATCCTCCAAAATCAAATAATTCTTCCCCATGCAGTAGGCTAGCTGAAGTTAATGGCACTCTTTTCATTATAGCTACTTGTGTGCATAAGGAATATTTGCATGAGTAAGGACTCTATGTGAGTAAGGGCTTGCAGGACTGGGTCTTTTGCTGCTATATGTCACATATTTCATTCTAACATTTTATAGAATTTCAGCTACATATTTTGCTTGTTGCTTTCTGAAGACCTATTTCTATTCTCCTAGACTGAAGGTGGTGCTGCTATTAGCAATAGGGAGCAGTTGTTTCAACATTTTTTCTAAAATGAAGCAACAACTGAAGCTTAAGCATAGCCAAAATCTGTAGTACTTATGTCTGATCAGTAGATAACTTTCTGATGTCAGTACAACTAATGATGACGCTTTAAAGAACCTAAAATAACACTTGTCATTATCAATATAGTTTATAACGGAAGCTATGAAAACTGCATATTTTTGAAATCCTTGCAAGTAAGCTCTAAAAATAGATCACGAATATATTTAAATGCGTTTTAAAATGCATAAATTTGCCACTCTATAAAAATTTATAGATCTTTCAGCTTTGTGCTCTGGCATTGCTTTTACCATACTTAAATCATAGACTCAATGTGCAATTTGTAAGAAATCTTCCATAAATAAATAAATTTTTGATTTGTTCTCCACTAGAACTATGTAATACATTATACAAAAAAGTAGACTTCCCTTGCTTACATAGATGGCCTTTTGCTAATTTGGTTAAATACAGTGAATCAATATGGGATCAAACATAATTATGTTTTTCTTTTCCTTATTTACCATTTGGAAAAAACATGCAAAATTCCAGTGTCATACAAAACTTAGATTCTATAGCCTGGTAATTTTCAAATAAGGTTACAAGAAAATATATATTTTTAAATTTTTTAATTGAAGTGAAATGCTCCATGCTAAATAGCACCAGCTAAGGATCTGTCATGAGTATCTTGGAATAATTCTCTCATTTTGAGGGGTTTGGTATATGGAAATAGGAACACTTCAATAATGGAAGTGTTTGCCACCCTCAAAAAGAATGAATATACAGACTGTTGGATAACATGGATGCCTTTGTTACAGATGGTCTGATTTTACATTAATTGTGCACCCAAAACTTCCACTGAGGTTTCTGGGGGGTCTGAATGGACAATGTATGCAAGATTGAGCTCTTATTCCAATAAACGAGAAAGAACAGTATCAAAGCCAAACACACTGACATTTTTATTTGCCTTCTAGGGCAGGGACATTTACCCGTTGAAACCAATGATCTACCTAAAAAGCATATTTACTGGCAACATATGAGAAACTCAGCATACGTATCATCCATAACTTAAAGCAATATTGTTAACACAAATGGTGCTTTAACTGTTTCTCATGTTATTTTGGGCTGGGTTGTTTTTATTTAGGTTTTTACTATAGATAATGAGCTGTAAACCTATCTATCAATTTTGTATCAAGCTTCATCACCACTGACTAAATTCTGCTCCCAATGGATTCAATGGCTGTTTTGCTAGTTACTTCACTGGGAGAAAGAACAGTAGTATTTGTGGCAACTTAGAGACTAACAAATTTATTTGAGCATAAGCTTTCGTGGGCTACAGTCCACTTCATCAGATGCATAGAATGGAATATATAGTAAGTATAGTAAGAAATATATATACATACAGAGAACATGAAAAGGTGGAAGTAGCCATACCAACTGTAAGAGGTTAATTAATTAAGATGAGGTATTATCAGCAGGAGAAAAAAAACTTTTGTAGTGATAATCAAGGTGGCCCATTTTAGACAGTTGACAAGAAGCTGTGAGGATACTTAACATAGGGAAATAGATTCAATATGTGTAATGACCCAACCACTCCCAGTCTCTATTCAAACCCAAGTTAATGGTAACTAGTTTGCATATTAATTCAAGCTCTGCAGTTTCTCGTTGCAAAATTGCCACCTTTAAGTCTGTTACTGAGTGACCAGAGAGGTTGAAGTGTTCTCCTACTGGTTTTTTAATGTTATGATTCCTGATGTCAGATTTGTGTCCATTTATTCTATTGCGTAGAGACTGTCCAGTTTGGCCAATGTACATGGCAGAGGGGCATTACTGGCACATGATGGCATATATCACATTGGTAGATGTGCAGGTGAATGAGCCCCTGATGGCATGGCTAATGTGATTAGGTCCTATGATGGTGTCATTTGAATAAATATGTGGACAGAGTTGGCATCAGGCTTTGTTGCAAGGATAGGTTCCTGGGTTAGTGTTTTTGTTGTGTGGTCTGTGGTTGCTGGGAGAGGATCAGACCCTAAAGCAGTATGGATGACTACAAACATATTACATTTTTATCGTAATTGTATTTTTGAAACAAGATTAATTTTTAATCGTCTCTGTAGGTAGGTGTGGAGAACATAACATACTTTTGAACACATCAAAAAATCTGTTGGTTAGCATAAAATGTAAAACATGATTTTATTCACAACAAATTACTAAGAGTGTAACAAACTATGGTTTCCCGACTAATTAGATTATTTGGCATCTTTTGACATGAAAATACATAATAAAATTGGCTGGATGGATCTCCCAGGATTCAATCACTCAGCAATACACTTTTCTTTCAGGGATTCCTCTACCTACATATGTTGCTCCCTCTATCTGCTTTCAAGGCTCTCTATATCTCTTTCTGCTACCATGTTTTTAAATCTTTGGGTGAAACCATGGTCCCATTGAAGTCAAAGGGAGTTCTACCACTGACTTTCAATGGGGCAAAGATTTTACTCTCTCTTTATCTCCAAGATTCCCATATCGTACTAGACTCCTTTCTCTTCTTCAGGCCCTCTGTTCCCCTCTTGCCCACTGTCTTTAGCTTTCTTCACATTTTGCTCCAGTGATCCCTTCATTACTAGTAAATAACTAGTTCTAACCTTATTCCTTTTTCCTTACTTCCCCACAACCTCTTACTGCTGGTTATGTTATATTCATGTGTCAGTTCTACTCACTTGGGGCCCAAATCAATGTAAGTCACTGTGAATCCTTCCACTGGCTTCAATGGGCATTGGATCAGGCCCCGAGCCAGAATTTCCAAATATTTTCACCATGCTACTTAGATGATTGTCAAGTGGTGCCAGTAGGACTACATCACCTTAAATTTAGAGAATCTATACTGAGAGACTGCAAAATGTATAAAAATATTTGTCTACATGACTAAATTTCAAACTGGCATTCAAGTAGGTTCAAAATTTGCTTAAAACAGTTTAATTCCTATTTTTAGGACTCAATAAAGTGATGATTTCACAGATGGGCAACATAGCCAGCTATCCAAAAAAATTATACTATAGATAATTGAGCTTTGAAATGTCACAGTAAAATAGGCAGATGACTCACAGAATTGGCACATATACCTCGTGCAAACTAATAACTTTTATGGAAACAAACTGCATGTCAGATTACGGAGGACATTCTGATGGGGCATCTACCAAATATTAATACTTTTTCTAATAAATGTCTGACAATTACCACTATTGACTTAATAGTTCATGATATAACTATATATCCAAGACAGACAGACAGAATTCCCTCGAACAATGGTTTTGCAGATGATGCTGTCTCAACTGATTATTTTAAACGTATTTATTCAGGGTAACAATTTTGTACAGTAATGAATACTTATCTGTCTGTTACATAATAACCCTCAATAAAGTAATTAATAATTACTTTAGAAAGATACTTTATTTATTTACATGTATAAATAACAGATAAAAGAATGCCATCCCAAACTCCAGGACCATATTATACAAAGCTTAAAATTAACATTATTTAAAAAAATAAGACATTAAACCATTTAAATCCAGTTCTGCACCTCATAATCACAATCAGATCTGTCCCCCATGTTTTATTTTCCCACATCTGTGAAGAACTACATCCATCTTTCATCCCCACATCTTTGGGGGGAAAGTGCTATGCAGCATATCTGTAAGGTTAACTAATCCAGTCTGTGGCAGACCCAGGGGAGAAATGCATTCCAGAGATTAAATGCCCTTAAAATGAACATCCAGCCAGCAGATTCTTCTCTTCTGAATCAGTATAGCAACATATACAACAGGTACACTTTAAAAGTTCATTATGGTTTTAGAGGTATTACCAGTTCCAGTTGTATTCCTCATTTATCGTTGGAATTGATAATATCTCTAAAACACAAATTAATTTTTCAACAAAACCCACTGTATTTATATAATCTTTTAGATTTAACAAGATACTTGAATGTTAAATAAATACCAGTGTATCATCAAAAATGTATTTATTGATGCTTACCAACTATTTATTAAGTCTCATAAAATATAAATGATTATCAGCTTATAAGTTTTAAACATATTATGACATTTTAAATCTACATTAATGGTATAATTTGAAGTCCTTAATTAAAATAGCAATACTTTGAATATTTAAACCATCTTTCTTTCCAGTACCTCAAAGTATTTTACAAATATGGGTAAATATCACCAGTCCCATTTTAAAATATGGACACACTGATCCTGAGAGATTAAGTGATTTTAAAAAAAAATCACACAGCAGAGTAAAGAACAAAATCAAGGTTTCACCATTCCCAGCTCTAACCACAAAACAATGCTAGACTCATTAGGAGGCTTAGATTGAATTTTCACCTTTTGCAATATACAGGTCTAACATATTTATCAAACTTACCTGCAGAGTTGTTCCCAAATAGATTAAATATTCCATCCCAAAAACTACACTAAAAGAAGATTACTGTTGCATGGATAAGCACTCAAAAGTCAAGAAATGCCAAAGTTAAAGTTTCACACACAATCTTAACTCTGCCCTCTTGTGTGTGTACAGCCTTCGGTTACATTATCACTTTTTTCTTTTATGGGACCTTGCTTCATTCATTGTGCAGGATGGAGCATGCTCAGCGAATGCAGCAGATATTCAATATTAATATTTATCTTCTGTGTTTAATGAATCAATCTGTGCCTCAGTGACTGAATACCATCCAAACTGTACACTGTATAGGACGCAGTGATCCTCCACCGCCATACTAGGGACTGCAGAATTTGGCACACAGAAAAAAGGATGTGTACAAATGTTACATCTCCTTAAACTGGGTCTAGCAGTCTCTGGGAAAGGAGAGCTTGTTGGCTCTGCTAACTGGTGTCCAGTGACTAGAATGTAAACAATAATTAGTCATATCACATATTTGGTGTTGACATCCAATACTCAACCACTGAACCACACAGTCAATACACAGGAGATCTAGCAACTGAGACAAAAAGCAGCCTCCCTATCGCTAAAAGACTCAATTGGGAGTCATTGGGTCTGGTTCTCTTTTGCCCAGCACCTTGTGTAGGCATTTGCTCTAGTGACTGCAAAGTAGGTGTAAAATGCTACCAAATCAGAATGAATATCCTTCCTCTGAATATCTAGGATATGCTCTATGGGCCCTTTACTCACACTAACTTTCCTTACTCATATTAGTCCCATTGATTTCAATGGAATTACTCATGTGAATATGAATTATTGCCGGACCAGGCCCTGTAAAATATATAAGCTGAAAATGTGATGGAGTATCAGGAGTAAAAGATATGAAGACAATAACTTTTAAGATACCTGAAGTGGCAATATGAAGAATATATAGCAAGAGCAGATTCCAAACTGTTCATCTCAGAAAATGTCTTTGCTTTTGCTTTTCAGATTAAATGGTCAGTCAGTAAGAAACTTTTATAGTTCCCATATTTGGTTTAAAACAAATTCTCCATCTCCGAAATCTACACTTGAACCGTGGCCTTAGTGCACCATTAAACACATTCATACTTGTCCCAATGTGGGTATACTTCAGAGATTCTTTTTGTTGACTTTTGAATTCTGCAAGAAGTCAAGATTGTTACACTACTAAACAGATGCAAACGGGGTCCCTCCATGGAACATGATTTGTGCAGCTGGCAGCACCACAAACCCCAACATGATGGTGTAGGGAAGCAATTCTCTTAAAAAGAGCACTCGGGGATGGTGGCATTAGGTTGAGGTAACGAGAAGAAAATTCCAGGCAATACACCAGTGATACATTGGCTGCTAACAGTAGTCTCTCAGTAGTCAGCTGCATTTCTCCTTATGATTTCCAGCCCTTCCATGAAGCTACCAAAGAGCTCTAACGCCTTCTTTCTCCATCAGAGATGCAGAGCATCCATCCTCATCTTGGTGTGCTTGAGCAGTGACAAATTAAATGCTATAAAATAACTGAAACATTTCCAATTCTGCATCACATTAATATTTCTGAAATAACTAACAAAGTCCTGCTACAATTTTGCTTTCTACAGCATGCCCTTGAAACTAATTGAAAACCACTGAGTGAAGCCAAATCTCAATATTCTAAAATCAACTGCCTCGTACATCAGCCTAGTTGCTGAAATTCAGTTATAGCTTTGAACCTATGGGTATACCATGGAATTTACATCCCAATATAAGGTGCTAGTTACCAAAGAAGGATGCATACCAAGATAGATATCTGCTTGATATAGCTGGCAGGTTGTCAACACATACTTCAATTTCAACTACAATAAAGCTCTTTATTATGCATGCAAAGTAAAACTTAGGTGGATTATGTCTTGCGGCTTTTCCAGTTTGCAATTGCGGAGTGATTCTTTCAAAGCACCTCTTTGTGTAGAGACCTGACCATGAAAAACATTGGACATTAATATCTTCAGTCATTTAATATGCATGCTGAATTTTTGCCTGAGGTCTTTTCTTACTGTCAACAACTAAAGGGATTATTCTTCAAAATGACTCTCAGTAAACTTGGCAAGATTTTTCCATTTCAGCATCAGAAAGGTCTGCATCATCAAATAAACTAGAGATTATGGCTATGAAAATATGTGAATTATAGCAAGAGACCAGATGCTGAAGCCATATAAAATACAAAGCCATAATCTGTTTGCTGTTCCATATAAATATAGTGTAAAAAAAAATCAGACTATGATATAGTACATGATCTCAATATTTATGTCCAACTTCTGGTCCATTCTTCTATGTTCTCTGTCTTTATCCTATACTAAACCCCAGTGGAGCTTATTTATTTGCATATCTTAACTCTAAAGAGAAACCACTAGCCTCTTCTAGTCTCATATTGAATGTAAGGATTACTAAACAAACCAATAGTTGAGTTTTGTTTAAAAGTTCAATTCAGATTAATTGATTTCGGTTTGGGTACAGAAGTTCTGCAAATTTAGAGCACATTTAATGTACTATATAGTACAAATAACAACAACCGATGAGAAATGAGTCAACCTGGATATATCTTACTGAGAAGCAACACTAGTGTCCAGCCAGTATATACTTCTAAAACCCTTATTTTGGTTAGAACTATTTGGTCCTATCCTAGAGCAGACCAAAGAGAGTGTGTTACAGCTGTACTTTAGATGCTGCACTTTAGAAGCTCCCATCAACTCAAATACACTGATCGGATGACAAAATGGGACAAATTCAGGGCCTCAAAAAAGTCGTGAGGTTTCTTCCACTGCTAGTGCCATTAATAAAAACCTTTGGACAGAACTTGGCCCTGACTAGGACTGTTTTGTGCTGCTCTGGTAGCACAACACAGCTTCAAAGCTGATTTAACCCTCAGTGCAAGGGATACTCCCAAGGGAAAAAGGAAGTGGTCAGGTCATCCCTATGCAACGGTGATTCCTGGCTCCCATAGCAATTGCTTAGGATCATCGGCAGCCAGGGCCGATTTGCAAGCATAAATTAAAGCATGCATTAAGCTGTTCTAACTTATGCTAGGGAATAGTCCCCATCCAGCCCAAGGATCTGTGGGGAGTAAAGTAAGCTTAAAACTACCTTTACTCACCTATGTCTGGTCCTATACTGAACAGGTGTCAGCCGGACCAGAGGATGTAGGCTCTTTGCTGACTAATTCAAGTTTGGGTATGAAATTCAGTTAATTTTTTTTCTTTTTTTGTTTTTGGTTGTGGAAAGGAGGAAGAGAATGGCAATGTGAGAGATCAGAGTGAAATTAAAGATGAAGAGACATGGACGTCAGCAGCAGTAGTATTAACTAACACAATCACAACTTTGGGGCCTGATCCTCCAGTTCTTACTCAAAGAAAAGATCGATTGATTTCAATGGGAGTTTTTACAGACAAAAGAGTGCAGGATCCCAACTTTTCCTTCTGTTACCTGGAGCATCTAAGGGAAGGTGGAAGGTGGGTGATAATCAGATGTTGTCCTTCCTGATGCTTTAGAACCATGCAGACAACAAGTATAACAGGAATTTTGAAAAGGAAGCTTTATGGGCCCATTTTTGATAACATAAATACATGGGAGAAGTGCTTAGGTACCATGGTAATTGGGGCTAAATGAGCATTACACAGACAGATATGCTTTTTGGTGTTCCTATGGAATATCAGGAAGTTTTACATGTTTTACCAACCTCACAAACACATGTAAAATGTTGCCCAATTTTTTATAGCCTTTGATAACATCTAGCTCTATCTTCAGATATTCCACTTCAGTGTTATGCATCTTTAGAAGCAACACTTGTAGAATTATGTCCAAAAGCAAAGACTTTGGGCTATAGCATTTGCTATCTAGCAGGTGAGCGTGTGGTAGAGATGAAGGGTTTTATCACATCTCTGGATACACAGAAACCTATCGTAAGATCAGCTCCCATATGTGTGTGCAGGCATGGCAGGCTGATTTGACAAAATATGCTACTAAATGGCCAGGTGCTGGATGATGGGTTCTGCTTCCAAAGGTCTTTGGGTTTCTAAAAATGTAGCAAATCACCATCAGGCAAATGCAGTTATTTAATATTTTCTTAAGTATCTTCCTTCCTCTCCTGAAGCATACTGTTCAGATATGGTTTTGCCTCTTGTCAATCAAAATTTACATCTACTCAGTCTCTGCCTACTGCATCAATGGCACCACCTCCTCCACTGCTCAAATAGCCTACAATGCAGCAATGGCTTGGGGGCAAAGGCTGACTCAGGGCTGGTCTACACTTAGTCCGGACTTCGGACTAAGGTACGCAAATTCAGCTACGTTAATAACGTAGCTGAATTCGAAGTACCTTACTCCGGACTTACCGCGGTCCAGACGCGGCCGGAAGTCTCCCCCCGTCGACGCCGCGTACTCCTCTCGGCGAGCTGGAGTACCGGCGCCGATTGTGAGCACTTCCGGGATCGATCCCAGAACATCGATGGCGTGCCTCCGGACCAGCCGGTAAGTGAAGACTAGGCCTCAGAATCACTGAAGCTAATCATTGATGCTTCCCCTAAATAGGCAGACACTTCAATATCATTGACATTAGCGAGTGATTTGTGTACTCCTTGCAATCCAGCCACAGCTGATGCAAAGAAGTGAACAAAAAAAGAGTTGGGGTCATGGAGAAAAAGGAGAGGAGAAAGAGAGAGAGAGAGAGAGAGAGAGATCAGCAATACTAATACTACTCACCCCGACATTTTGAGGATGATGTGGATAATCACAGTTTGTACTACTGGATCTTTGCATTGCTCCACAGACCAATTTGGGAAGTACAATATTTACCACACTGACCACAGAGCATTTGCCTGATTGTGTTAACTGAGCTGCACATTGTTTCCATGTCTGTGCTGTGCTTCCAGATGCACAATGCAGTCCTTCTCAAAGTCGAGGACACCCACCCTTATGGTATAATGCCACATGATGTGATCAGTCGCCAGTTGCTCAAAGATCAAATCAGAAATATTTGTCTTGTGCAGATTTTGTTTCAGAGCATCTTTGAAGCATTTCATTTGCCTTCCTCACTTACGGTTGCCAGAGCTTAATTCAGAATATAGAATTTGTTTTACTAGACAAGTCTCAGGCATATGAATTACATGACCAGTCCATCTCAGTTGGGTGCAAATCAAATGACCCTTGATACAAACTAAATTACCTTTTGCCAAAACTTCCAGGTTGGACACCTGGTCGTGCCATTTGATGCCCACCAGTCATTATAGGTATCACAAATGGAAACTGTCAAGCTATTTAATGTGGCATTGACAACAGACCCATGTTTCACAACTGTAAATCAATGTTGTGAGGACAACAGCATTATACACTTTGATTTTTATCTATAGACAGATTCAATGTTGCTTCCAGATTTGGTGATAAAGGTGACCATCTGCAGTGCTGGCTTTCTTAATTTGCACATCCACTTCATGATCAATAGTCACTTCATTATTTAACACACTGCTGAGATAAGTCAACTGTTGGAGCATGGTACCTTCCAAACTTATTGATGGATTTTGGTAAAGTTGTTGAGGAGCTGGCTGATACATAGCCTTAGATTTTGTTCTGCCAATGGTAAGGCTAAAGTTAGAAGCCACCATAGCAAAGCAGTTTGTGCTTCAGAGTGTGCCACCAAGGTGCAATCAGTGGCATAGAACAGCTCCTGGATCAATGCTTTGATCACCTTGATATTTGCACATGGACAAGAGAGATTAAAGTGCTTGCCAGTGTGAAAGCATATAAAGATGCCATTTGAAGAGCCATGGAGAGCTTCCTCAAGCATCACAGTGAAGAATAAACCAAAAAGGCCAGGAGCAAGGATATATCCTTGCTTCACCACATTTGTGCCTGGAAATTGGTCCGTTAAATCACCATCAACACTAACTCTTCCAATCATGCCTTTGTGGAATTGCCAAAAAATGTTAATAAATTTGTCTGGACATCCAAATTTAGCAAGCAATTTCCACAGGGCAGTGCAGTTGACTGTTCGAAGCTTTGGTTAGATCAAGAAACAAAATGTACAAAGGTTGATGCTGTTTGTGACATTTTCTTGTAACTGTCGGATGATGAAAATCATGTCAACAGCGCTTCACTGAGTGCAAAAGCTGCACTTTGACTCAGATAGAACTTTGCTGATAATTTGGGCCAGGAGCCTGTTCAAGAGGCTCCATGCAAGAAACTTACCAGCCACTGAGAGCAAGGAGATGCTGTTGTAGTTATCATAGTTGCTTTTTATGCCTTTGTGCTTATAGAGAGTGACAATGGTGGCATCTTTCAGTTGTCGCAGTATGATTTCTTGAAGCCAGACATGTGAGAAGAATTCCAAAAGCATGCCAATGAGAAGATTTCCTCTGTGTTTGAAAACTTCAGCTGGAATGACATTGGGACCAGATTTGTTATTTTTCGTTGCTTGGACAGCCATCAGCACCTCAGCTCATGTGGGTGGATCGGCAAGTGCGTTAGATGTAGGTAGTTTGCAGACATTTTCCAGTGACTCATCAGAGATAGTAGATAGACGATTAAGTAATTCACTAAGTGTTCACACCACTATTGGTGGATGGCAGTGCAATCTGCAATGAGAAATTCACCATCAGCACTTATTACTGATGTCAAGGTAGATTGAATAGGGCCATACATAGCTTTGACTGCATCAGAGAAGTCTTTGGAGTCATGTTTTACAGCAAGGACCTGCAATTCATCTGCTTTGTGGTTAAACCACGTATTTTGCATTTGGTGGAGTTTGTATTGGAGAGTGCTGCAAGCTACTCTATATCTGGTTTTTCTCTACTCAGAGAATGGGTCAGTTAAGAGCACGTCATGCACTTGTCATTTGGCATCAAGATGATTTGATATTTCAGGATCGTTATCAATGAACCAGTCTGCATGACAGCATTTTGTATATCCAACACAGTCCACAATGGTAGAGTAGATTCTATCACACAGGGATGCCCATTCAGCAGATACATCATCATCACTACTCATTGGAAAAATTTCCAAAATGGTAGTTAGCTGTGTTGAGGACTGTTCAGCAGTTGATGGATCTTTCAGCCGGGCAACATTTAGATGCTTAACTGACTGGTTTTTATGCATTTTTGGCCTAATAAAAAGAGAAAGCTTTGATCAAACAAGACAGTGGTCAGCCAGCAATCAGCTTTGCATAATACCCAAATTATGCACACATCTCATAGGTCCTGCTGTCGGACCAACACATAGCCAATCAGATGCCAATGATGTGAGTGAGGGTGCATCCAGGTCATTTTTTATTTGCAAGGGAGCCAAAAGATAGTGTTTTTGATAATTAATTGGTGCTTGACACCTGCTGTCAGAAAATGTAAGCCATTACTGTTCAGCTTGCTGACACTATGTTTGCCAAGCATGCCACATCACATGGTGTGCATAATCAGCAATACTGTAATAATAAATGAAGAGGGGTAAGACTGATGTTGATGACTAAGAATGTGAGAAAAGCTTTCAAGAAAAACTAGAAGGTACATGACATGTATAAGAACACAAACTCTAAAGAGGATAAAGAGGATTATGAACTGAAGCTGAAAGGGTGTAAAAAAAAAAAAAAAAACCAACCCTGATTAATGCAGCCAGAATTGACAAAGAGAGAAGGATTGCCCATAAAGTGAAGAAAATCAATAAAAGGATCTCAAAATATTTAAGGAGGAAAAGATCAAAAAGGAGTTAACCACTGAGCTACTAACTGAATCAATACAGGAGAGGACTTAATAACAAATCAACTGGATATTGCTGAAAATGTAAATGCTATCTTCTGTTGGCTATTCACGGGGAGGGGAAGGAAAAATGCCAGAAATGTAAACACATTTTCCAGGGGTGGGTAATACAAAAATAGGGCTTTGTTATCAATAAAAAAAACCCATCTCTGTACAGTGAAGTCACCAAAGCCAGATAAAGTTGTAGGGCTAATTTGTTTGCACCATAGACCCTAGAAAGAAACCCAAATACACATTGGCCCAATAGTGATTTTGCACAGACAGCACAAGAACAATTTGATGGACACAAAAGTATTGAATATAACTCCAGCTTTCAGCAAAAGAATTGGGAAGAGCCAGGAAATCAGAGATGAATAATTCTAACCTGAGTGGCAGGAATGATCTTAGCAACATTGAAGTATGAGACCACAAAGCATGTACAGAAATATAAAGGAATACAGATTAATCCATATGGTTTCATAAAGAGCAAATCTTTACAATTTTGGTACAATTTCTGAAGGAGGAAGTACAGAGGAGCAGCCAGAGGGAAAGTAGGGGACTTGAATTTCAAAAATTTCAAAAATTCACTTTGAAGAATAAAGTTAACAAGTTAGTTAATATGGAATGGATAAAGAAATGGCGGCCAAGGGTACAGTAAAAGAGAGTGGATCAGGGAAGTGGAAGATGTTGGATTTAGTATTGGGCTTGACACTTTCCATCTGTTTATAATGATTTGGAATACTGATGACATCAGGCCAGGGACACCTAAATTAATATGTATTCAGACAGACTACAACAGCTCAATAGAGTCTTTACCGTGTTAAGTGAATCCATATTTTGGCAGGAAAAAGGACAAAAAGAACAATAATCTGTAATAAAAGTGTATTGGGATCATTTTCAAAATATGGGTTATTTACTCTGCCTCTCAGATACAAAATCACTAACTTTTATTTATAATATTTGTATTTTGCAATACCAATAAACAGAGCTGTCCCTAGGGTACGGCGAATCGGGGGGACAGCCCTAGGCCCCACACTTCGGGGGGTCCCGCAGGAGGCGGTTGGAAAGGTGAGGTGGGAGGGCAAGCGGGATGAGGAGGCAAACAGGAAGGTGAGCAGCAGGCAGGCAGGCAGGCAGGCGGGCGGCGGGGGGGGATGAGGAGGAACACCTCCCTGCCAGAACCTCTCCCTCCCCCCGGTGCCTCCTGCCTGCCGGTGGGCCCACTGATCAGCACCTCCCCCTCCCTCTCAGGAGGATCAGATGTTTTGTGGCACTAGGAGGCGCTGGAGGGTAGGGGAGGGTAGGGGAGAGGAGAGGAGTGAGGGTGCAGCATGCTCAGGGGAGAGAGCAGAACTGGATGGGGAAGAGGCGGGATGGGGATGGGAAGAGGCGGGGTGGGGCAAGGATGGAAGAAGCAGGGCAGGGTGGAGCCTTGGGGGAAGGGATGAAGTGGGGGTGGGGCCTGGGCAAAGCCGGGGGGGGAGCACCCCCCAGCAGATTAGAAACTCGGCGCCTATGTCCCAGGCCCCGCACCCCCGTAAGGATGGCCCTGCCAATAAACATCCAAACATTTTTCTGTCTCTTAAAATTGAAATAATAGTCAAGCAACTGTGTGCTTTCCACACTTTCCAGTACTCTGAAGTGAAGTTTCACTAGCTTTGCCCCTGGTCACAGCACTGTGCCCAGTGGTGTTGAACACTCTGGTCTTAACCTCAGCATCTAGTGTATCCCCAGATCTTTTTGCTGACTGACAGTAACAACATTTAAAACTCAAAATTTCTCTTCCCCTCTCCCAGTGTTACCTAGAAGAAACACCCACAGGAAATACAAACCAGCAACTAGAACATAGCTCAATGGGCAGCTGCAGCTAATCATGCAATAGCCACTGTACATAAGCTTACAACAGAAAAAACAAACAAACAACTTGATGTAACCCCCAAGGAGATTACATAGAGTCCTGGAGCTCTGTCTGCTGGCAGCTCAGGGAGGAGGAGCCCAGGCAAACTCAGAGTCTGCCCAGCAACCAATAGGGAGTGAGATGCCCCTCCTAGATAGTTCAGGAGAGGGGAGAAGCCATTTTGGAGAGGCTGGAGCCAGCCAGGGCAAGGGCAGGACTGGTTGTGTGGGGAGCTGGTGAGTCCCAGGCCTGCATGCAGGGTTCCCCCTGAGAACAGGCATCTAGGGACCTGACAGCAGATCCCTCATCTGGGTTTTTCTTTCCCCACTGATGATTCCCAATTTGTAGTGTTTGCTGGGAAATTTCCCCAGCCAGGCTGGGTTTGCCCTCCAGCTCCCTAGGTGAGACCAGTCACCACATGGTCAGCTGTGGTCTGGCTGCTAGTCCCAGGAAGCTGCCTGCTGAGTGTGTGACTGGAGGCTGGGCTAGGAGGCTACAGTTTGGATGTTAGGGTAGTTGTATAACCTACACCTTGAGCCCTGCACCCCTTTGTGGTGAGGGGAAATCCTGGGACCGACGCAACCTGATTCCTGCCTGAGGAGGATCCCTGCCAGCAGATAGCAGCCCCTCTGCAGTGACTGAGGAGTCAGGGTCATCTTCGAATCTGAGGATCATTCATGGAGTTTGTGAGTGCACCATCTTTTAATTAGTTAGTCAGGGAATTTGTTTTGGGGACCCCCTACTTCCTGAACTGTGTCCTCAAGCCAGGGAGTAAGGGTTTGAGGATTTTATAACCAGCTGCATATTACACCTGTGGAGGGATTTACCACCTCCTTCCACTTGTGAGTCCTTTGGGCTGTACTGAACCCAGTCAGCCACATTGCTAAACCACTGCAGAGAAGAATTTTATAGGTCATCAAGGGCCCCAGCAAAGTACGCGTACCAACAGGACACTAGTTTTACACTTGTTACATCAAGTCATGGGCATTTTCAGTGTGGGCAGCAGTGACCCTAAAAATAGTGTTTCACCCTGTTATGTTGTATTTGTCTCCTGTTTAATATAATTATTGTGTTGAATACATTTTTATGTGTTTGTGTTATTTCTTGGAAGTCTCCAACTATCTGGCAAGTAAGTGGGGATTACTCTGTAGTTAGAATTTTCCGCCCAAGCTGCCCTGGTGATCCTGTCAGGAAGGAGCGAGGGGGGTGGAGGCACCGCCAAATAATTTCATAGGGAAAAAAGATACACCCTGCTGAGTGGGTGGCGGGATCCAAAAGAACCCAGACCTGTCCATCAAAACCTATAAGCGGATTGCCATTAAAGGAGGTAACCAGGTGGAGAGGGGCGCTACATTGACTTCAAACTCCCCCTGCAAGATGAGGGGTCACAATGTCCTTTATTGTCTATGACCTCATCACAAAAGAGACTTGCAACCTGGCCACCAGCATGCAACCATTCTGGATGACATTGCAGGTACACTGTTAGCATCAATTGCCCCCTACTCATTATGCTACAGACCTAGATCCACAGAAAAAAATGATGGAAGGGGAGGAACTATCAGATTCCAGTCCAGCCACATGTACAAGAGAGGCCATCTTAAGACAAAATACTTCAAGAGCACGTAATTACTTTGTAAACACAGAGACAAGTCCACGTCTATCCTGCTAATCTATAGCTCTCCAAAAAGGAAAGGCTTCCTAGAGAAGCTGTCAGAGATGTTGTCTGACATGGTGATAAAGTTCCAAAAACTTGTTGTCCTGGGAAACTTCAACCTCAATGTTGATATCACCTCTGAAACAATGGCCCAATATCTCCCCCTCAGACTTTCTACCCTTAGTTTCTCACAGGCAATTACTAGACCTATATACACAGTGGGCCACACCCAGCATAGAGCCATTCAAGAGCAACTTCATCCACCATCACCCCACAGTGTCCTCACAGACACAGCAAAATCTCTAGATTAATTCTATCAAAAGCTGCTGACAGATCTAAAACAACCAACCCACCAAATTCTAAATACCTCTGCCCAAACCTTCTACATTACATAAAGATCCACCACAAACACAGTTCCCCCTTACTCATCCTCTGTACATTATTAACCCATCCATCCCAACTTACATCAAAACAACCTTGTGGGTGTCTCATCCCTATAATGCCATCTCCACATCTGGCCTCTCACTTGAACAATGCTAAGTTTTAATGCTTGGGAATAAAAAATTTTACCTACCTACTGACCTACATCGACCTTTTCCTTCCATGAAATCTAATTCTATACTGTGTTTCAAGTAGGGCTGAAATTAATATGACTGTTTTATTTGATGACTTCAGCTCATAGAGACTTATGCCAAAACATCTTTGGCCACCACCATTATTGCTGATGTTAGCACAGCTTGGAGAACAATGTCAGTTAGCTAATTGCTTTACAGAACCATCAGAGGCAGCACAAAGCTTTGAGCCAAACTTACTGCTAACGTGAGCAAGCAAAAGCCACTGAAGACATTTATTCCATTCTATCCAATTCACTCTTGTGCAGAGTGCCTATGCTTGAAAACATTGCTTACATAAGATTTACGTGGTGCATAGGCCTTGTGCTGGTCAACCGCACAGGGCTGAATATGATCAGTTACCTTTTGTGGGCACTCAAAAATAGTAGCCATTGCTGCTTTACAAACCTCTTAGCAAGTATCGGAACAAACTAAACACATAGGGTGAAAATCCTGGACCCATCAAAACCAATGGAAGTTTTGCCATTGACTTGAATTATACCATTAGATTGTTATAAAGCTGACTGAAATGTAATAGAAGAGCAAATGTTATGTCCTCACAGGAGAGGACAAATTCTGCAGTCAGTCACAGTAGTATAAGCTCACTGATGTCAGAAATCAGTTCAATGTCAATGGAATTCCATCAGGGCAAGAGACAGCAGAATTTGGCTCAGTGCCATTAATATATATCACTAATGTCCCTTCCTTTTTTGTCAATCTATTAATTTCCAAGATTGAATGGTAAATGCTTTGGAATTTCTAGTGAGAGGTATATATTATTTTTCCCACACAAGTATGAAGTGTGAGCTAGATCTGTCCTTCTTTTTAACTAGGTAGTGTTGTACATACTTTTTATTTCAGAGATTTTTTTTTTTCAACAATTATGCTATTGTATGTAACCTCATTAACTAGTCAGAGAAGGTCAAATTCATTTCCATCCCAAATGCCCACAGGAAGATCTCTAATTCTTTAATGGACAACAACACAGAAAGCAAATCTCCATCAATGGGTTCACTTATACCTATATATTGCTGTTAATTTGTGTTACTGATATACTTAAAATTATTATTATAGGTTCATACCTCTAACAAAGAAATCAATTATTCAGAGCTAAAGGATGATCATATCTGCATTAGTTATTTTTTATTTGAATTGTGTACATCAAACAGCTAAAAATAAATTAGGTCAGAATTATACATTACTTATTTCAATGAACTATGGCCGGACATCATAGGGGATTTAACAGCTACATAATAAAAAATATTTAATTCCCTCAAATCATGCCTATAGTGCCTGATATTGCTTCCATACATGCTATTACAGAAACAATCTGGATAACTGATGCACAGTTACTAATATCAGTGTTCTATTTCACATCATATATAGTATTTTAAAGTCTTTTAACAATAACTAACTAAGCATCCATAAAGAAATGTATAATGGGATTTATAAACTGGATCTTGAATAAGTTAAAATCTTGCTTTCTGGATGGTTAAAATTTCCTCTATACTGGACTAGTAAAAGTCTACATTCTGTTCATTATTTTATGCTATGTAGCACAATTCCAATATACATATAAACACACTAGACTGTTATTAAATGGTTTGCAGTAATTAGAGTCATAGAGTTCAAGGCCAGAAGGGACCACTAGATCATAGTCTGACCTCTTCCATATCACAAACCTCTAAATATCATGCAGCCGCCCCCCACACCAAGTCAACAACCTGAATTAGACCAAAGTATTACAGCCCTCAGGAGCCAAAACTACTGTAAAACTGGTTGTCAAATGACATAAGTTATGACAAAAAAAGTTATGACAAAATATTCATGGCACACAATATTTTAATTAATACTACACATGTTTCTTGTGGAACATTATGAGAAAAAATCAAATAAATACCTTTATTTTATAATAAGATTGTTTAAATAGACTCCACTACTCTGGACATAGGCAGAACTAAATTTGTAAAGATACATAGAGGAGTCTTACTCAATAATGCACTGGATGGCATAAGAAAGATCATGACCTTTTATGGAAAAAAGCCATTAGTATCACAGTTTTTGTCCAAGAAGTCATAGACAGGACAAACATACATCCTTAACTATCATAAATTATAAATCCTTGAGGCACAAAACATTTAATACCAGTAAGTCTACTGAAGGCCTCACAGAAATCAGATGTGCAATCACTTTGTTTAATGCACTACAGGATGGCACTCAGATACCACAAAGAAGATCAGTATAAAAACACAATTAAAATGGTAAATCTAGGAGACTGCCACACAGAAAACAAAGTGAGCAGATTCAATTTAAGGATATAAAAATATCCTAAACATTTAGGAGTTTACCCTACTCCTTTAAAGGGCCGTAGTAACTCATGGACCTGAGTCTCTAGCTATATTAATGTAGATGGTTAAACAGGCTTCTTAAATTAAACTGTTATCTTCTGCCTAGTATTTGTGTATCTACATGGAGGTCTAACTCAACATAGGCCATGATACAGGAAAACACTTAGGCATGTGCTTAACTTTAAGCATATGGTTGTTTATTGACGTCAATGACTCATAAGCATCCCTTCTTGAATCAGGACCCTGATTTGTGTTGTAATGAAACAACTTTGTATCAAAGTGTCAAACTGTTTCATTAAAACACAAACAGGAGACACTTTAAAGATACACTGTTTCAATCAGTACTAAGTAGCAGCTGCCCTTAATGATTTTAAAAATGAAATAAACTATATTATATTATGTCACATTATGACCTGCAAATATATATATATATATATATAAGAATCCATAAAGAAATGTGTGTGTATATATATAAAAATTTCCCATGAACCGGAAACACTGAGTTTTGACCAGGTGTAGTGCTCAGTGCTATCCTGTATCCATTTTCAATCATTATTAATTAGTTAATGACTAGCAAGAGTATTAAGAAATACTGACTTTGCCACTGGCCTTTATCTGTTTTACCTTATCTTTACTTGACCTCCAAATGGATTATTATAAATGCTGAAGTAGTGATATTCCTAATAATCTGATCTTATAGCCATTCCATATGCAGAACTCCCACTGATGTCAATGAGTAGCTCCTTTATGTTTTCAACAGAAGAAATATTCAATTCCAATTAAGCTATGCTAAAAATGCTAATAATTAATAATAGTAAGTCATCTCCTTCCTCTAATTTGCCCTGAACTTCTAAGATTTTCCTTGAAAAAGTAATGTTTAATGATTTATAAATGAACTAAAATGTATATAATGATAGGGGACTTCAATCTGAGTGACATATGCTGGAGATCTCATGCTGCCAGGACTTATGGAAAATAGATCTTGTCAAACTAACAATTTTTTTTATGTAATTCTAAACAGGGAATCATCACTGAGTGGGTGTGTTTCTAGTGGGATCCTACAAGGATCAGTTCTTGTCCCTACCTGGTTTAATATTTGTATCAATGACAGAAGAAAACATAAAATTATTACTGATAAAATATGCATAAAACACACAAAGATTGGGGGAGTGGTAAATAAGAGGATAGGTCACTGAGAGAGAGCAATTTGAATTGCTTGGTAAACTGGGCATAAGCAACCAATATATATCTGAATGCAGCCAAATGTAATGACAGTCACCTAGGAACAGAGAATTCAGGCCATACTTATAGGATGGAGAGGGCTCTATCCTGAGAAGCAGTGACTTCAAAAAAGATCTGGGTGTCATGGTGGATAATTAGCTGAATATACACTCCTAGTGTGACACTGTGGCCAAAAAGGCTAATTCAATCCTTGGATGTATAAACAGGAATATCAAATAGAAGTGGAGAGGTTATATTTAGGGCTGTCAAGCGATTACAAAAATTAATCACGATTAAACAATAATAGAATACCATTTATTTAAATATTTTGGATGTTTTCTACATTTTCAAGTATATTTATTTCAAGTACAACACAGAATACAAAGTGCAGTGCTCACTTTTTAACAGTGAGGGTAGTTAACCACTGAAACAATTTGTTGTGGGAGATTCTCCATCTCTGGAAGTCTTTAAATCAAGATTGGATGTTTTCCTAAAAGATATGCTCTAGTTTAACCACAGTTATTGGACATGAAGCAGGAATTAATTCATGGAAGTGCTATGTGTTGTGTTATTCCAGAGGTCAGGCTGATCACAGTGGTCCCTGCTGGCCTTAAAAATCTATGAATCTGTACTTGCTATATTTACATGCAGAACTCTTGTGAAAGGAAGGCAAAACATTGCCCTTAGTGAGGATCATCCTTTAAGATCTGGGCAGGATACAATGTGATTGTTGCATTTCCCCCCAGATCTGTAAGGTTATTATTGAAATCAGGAAAAAGTTGCCAGGATATTTCATGTGCTAAGACTTCTTAGTGGGTGGGAGTGGGCTTTGTGATTTTATAGAACAGATAAAGTAAAGTTATTAGTCTGAGCATGAATTGCTCTATTTGTGTTCTTGCAGTCCAGAGGAGAAATAACCCCAGTAAATATCATGAAGCCAAGCAGGAAGATCATGGCATTTTGTTATAAACCAGCTTAAGTAACTAGAGTAAAAGTTTTGGATAAATTCACAAACATCACATTTCACAGAATATCAGTGTTGGAAGGGACCTCAGGAGGTCATCTAGTCCAACCTCCTGCTCAAAGCAGGACCAATCTCCAGACAGATTTTTGCCCCAGATCCCTAAATGGCCCCCTCAAGCAGGGCCAGCTTTAAGCCAATTTGGCCGATTCCCAGAATGGGGCCCTGCGCCTGAACATGTCCAGGAAAAATACTCACTGGCTTACCTTAGAGCGGGCGCCGGGGGCTGCTGTGTTCCCTGAACTCCTGGGCTCTGTAAGCACTTACAGAGGGGAAGTGCCCGGCCGGGGGCGCAGGGTCAAGAGGCATGGGGGCTGCCCGAAGCCGGTAGCGCTCGGGCAGCTCGGCACTTACAGAGCCCAGGAGTTCAGGGAGCACAGCAGCCCCCGGCGCCCGCTGTAAGGTAAGCCAGTGAGTATTTTTCCTGGACATGTTCAGCTTTTTGGAAATTCCCCCTGGACGGGGGTTTGATTACCAAAAAGCCGGACATGTCCAGGAAAAACCGGACGTATGATAACCCTAGGCTTAGAACCTGGGTGGACTGGCAGCCCCCCATCAGCTCCCTGCTCCCCTAAGTTTCCTGTGCAGCAGCTGCCCAGCAGGCTACCAATTGCTGGCAGTTCAGCTGTCCCTCCCCCCACTGCCATGTGCTGCTCCTGGCCTCTGCCTTGGAGCTGCTCCCGGGAGGCTGCCGGAGCCCGGGAGGGGAAGTGCCCGGCTGGAGGCGCAGGGTCCGGAAGCATGGGGGCTGCCCGAAGCCCGAGTACTACCGGCTTCACAGTTTGCCGGGCAGCCTCCAGACCCTGCGCCCCCGGCTGGGCACGTCCCGTCCCAGGCTCCAGCTGCGCTGGGGAAGCGCCAGCCAGGGGCGCAGGGTCTGGGGGCTGCCCGGCAAACCAAGAAGCCGATAGCACTTGGGCAGCCCTTTTCACGTGGCTGGGAGGGAGGAGGGGGAATGTGAGGTGCTCAGGGGAGGGGGCGGAATTAGGGCAGGGACTTTGGGGAAGGGGCGGAGTTGGGGCGGGGCCGGGGGTGGGAAAGGGGCGTGGCCAGGGCCCCATGGAGTGTTCTCTTTTTTTATTTTTTAAATATGGTAACCCTATCCAAGCCCCCGCCAGCTAGCTGCAACGGGCTGCTCTTCCTGCAAGCAGTGGATGAAGCAGGCGGCTGCCAAACAACGTTATAAGAGAGCATTGCACAACTTTAAATAAGCATGTTCCCTAATTGATCAACAACGTAACAATGAAACAACGTTAACCGGGATGACTTTAAGAGAGGAGTTACTGTATTAAGTTATATGAGTCTTGTATAATGCAATCTTGTTAGTCTGCGCATACCATCAATTGTTTCTTATTAATTGCAGTACTTTAAATCTGAATTAACTCAAAATTGTAAAGAACTGAGCATCTTCATCAATAATTAGTTAGTTTTCTGGGGATGTTGGGGAAGTTTTATGTAAAACTTGGTTTCCAACAGTATTATTAAAATTGATGCTGCCTGTTGACTTGTTTGCTCCCTCCTTCTCTTGGCACTTCTCCCCCTGAGCCCAATTCTTCCTTCACTTGCATGCACTTAATCCCATTGATTCGGAGGCTATACCTAAACTGTAATCCAAGGTGTGACTGCAGCACAGGTAGCCATACCTGTATCAGCTTCCCCCAAGGAAAAACCAGCATGGCTAAAATCAGCAGTGTATGCGCAGCGGCCTCTGTGCAGGCTGCACAAGCATGCTGGGGACCATGAGTGTATGTATACTCACGTTGCTAGCCCATATTGAAGCCTGTGCCACTGCTATTTTTAGCCATGCTAGCACAGGTGAAGCTAGCGCGGGCATGTCTACCTGTGCTGCAATCACACGTCAGCTTACAGTGTAGGCCTACACTAAAGATGAGTAAAGGAGGGAAAAATTGGGTTATTGTGTAATTTTAGCATTGAGCCGAAAAGTGTCTGCCATTAAGGGACACAAGGGACTCACAGACTCTTTGTCACCAATGCAAGAGCCTGGGAACCTCTCAATGTAGCTTTCTTTCTCTCGTCTTCCCTCCCTATCTCTCTTAGTTTCTCTTTAATCGTGGCTCCAACTATTCCAAATTGTGGAAAATGAAATTGCACACCAAACTGCACTCAGAAGAGCAGGAGCAGCTTGCACATAACTACCTTCATGAAACTACGTTGAAAGCATTGATGATCAGTTAGCAGCAGGAGTGACCAACAATAGTGGCAAATAGGCAAGATAAGGCCTGATCCAACAAACAGCAGAAGTTAGTGCAAATATTTTCATTTACTTCTGTAGACACTGGATCATCCCCATAATGAAGAGGCCAATGAATTTTTCAGGTCACTAAAGTCTTTAAGGCTGCTTCCTAAGTCTTTGTCTGTAATAGGTTTATATAGATATAGATACACAAAATTGCCACTGCTGACACTGCTTCAACTTCAGTGCATGTAGCAAAGCTGAGCCTTGCAGCCACCAGCATTTTTAACATGGAGTAATTTAGACTTGTTCTAAACAGAACAACAAAGTGTTAGCAACCCCATTAGGCACCAAGGCCTGGCCCAGCCTCCACTAGACTAGTATTCCCACTGTGGAGCTGCATCAGTATTCTCAACAGTGAGTCTTTCCTGGATAAATTGCACGCCTCATACAAAAGTCCCAGAGTGTTCCATGGAATGGATTTCAGTTTGCTTTCTTAAATACATCGTAAAGATTACATAGCCACTCTTCATGATCAAGAGGCAGATGGGTTGTTTAACAAACCTCCAATTACAGGAAGCTAATTGACTTTCACTCTAGCAGTGGTATGACCATAACTAACACATCACTCTAAACAAAGACACTCACAAGTACCCTTGACACAGGAAATAGATAAGTAGGATAATCTTCTTTGTCACAGGCTACTTATAGAATATGTTCTTATGGCCATCCCATGAGTGCAGACTAGTAAAAACAGGTTCCATAAAGAATCAGCAGCAGAAATGAAATCCCTGCATGTGACTGGATACACATTGCTTGTCTGGATTTGTAGCTCCAACATACTTATAAAAACATATCTTGATAGATGTGGGCAGAGAGTTGGCTTTGGAACCCAAACTGTGATGGGATGGGTTATTGTGACTGTGATATTGTCACATGCACACATGGAGTGTTAAATGAAAGTGTTGGCGGGAAATTATTAAACAACCTTCTAAACATGAAAAGGGGAGGGGAAATCACAGCAGGTAACAGTTCAGCAGACGTAACAGATAAATAAGGGTTTGGCTCTATGAGCCATAATTTGGCAGGGACTGAGCACTATGAACTCCCATAAACTTCACTGACTCCATCTTCCAGGATTGGTCCTGCAAATGTGCCAACTGCCATGATGCCACATGCTCTTTGTATAAGACAACAGTGGCTTTGGGTCGAACACCTAAGCAAACGGGTTGATATTAGACTCTGCAGGTAATGAAGAAGGATTCTGAAAACAGGATTTGCTTCAGAACTATTTTTAACCTTTGGGAATATGAGAGAGTATTTACTATTTCAATTCATTATGCAGAGCACAGATCCACAGCACAACTTGCTACACACACATTAAATCTATGAACATTTATAGAAATTAAATGTGTCGCACTGTAGAATAGAGGGCCATATTTTGTCCTCCTGCACTAAAATCTGTGGGAGGAAGGCAGAAGGCCCATTCTTGGAATGACTGTCTCAGTAGGAAAGGATTTCAGGGGTTCAGAGACAAGGCAGAAGTACAGGCTCCAAACTCTTTGGGGAGAGGATACTGCAGCCATATAACACTGCTCTACAGCCAAAATGCTTCTGAAATAAATGTAGTCAAACTTTACTAATTCTGGGTCACTGAGAACGAAAATGATGCTTAAAATTGTTGATTGGCTCTAATTTTCAAGATATGCTATTGCGTCAGTATATATGACCCTTGACTTGGGAATGGCGGAGGATAAGTG
Source organism: Trachemys scripta elegans (assembly GCF_013100865.1). Classification (NCBI taxonomy): domain Eukaryota; kingdom Metazoa; phylum Chordata; order Testudines; family Emydidae; genus Trachemys; species Trachemys scripta. Next base: position 27,988,064 of record NC_048304.1, read on the forward strand.
AGTTATAAAGGGAAGGGATCTCAATTTAAACCAGAATTGACTAAAATACATCTTTGACTGGATCTATGAATAAATCTATGGCTGGGTTTGGACAGTACTTGCTTTTTAGGCAAAACAATGAATGATGCAATCTGAAGCTGGTATTGCGTCATACATGATATGAATCGCATCATGTTATTCCTAGAAGTCATGGATGATGCAATCATAACGAAGCTTACATCACTCTGCTGAACAAATTGCCCTATATAAGCTCTAGAAATCATACAGTGTCGTGCTCTCTTATTTGTCAGTGTTTGATTTTGCAAAGGGACACATTTCTGTTTAGCCAAAGTGAGCAGAGATGCCTCGTACCTGTGTGAATAGTGCAGATAACTTTTGCTGTGTTTGTGGTGAAGTGACTTTTGCATCACAAAAGCGCAGTATAACCACTATGGTTAAGAAAGCCTATCACCTTTATTTTGGCTGCAAAATTGGAGATCAGGACAAGAGGTGGGCCCCACACATATGCTGCAACACTTGTGCAACAAATCTTCGCCAGTGGTTGAACAGGAAAAGGAAATCTATGCCTTTTGCAGTGCCAATGATTTGGAGAGAGCCAACAGATCATACCAGCAATTGTTACTTCTGCATGGTGCCTCCAGTTGGGAAAGGTATGTCAAAGAAGAAAAAGTGGACTGTGCATTATCCAAACATTCCATCAGCTATATGCCCAGAACCCCACGGAGAAGGACTGCTGGTTCCTGATGCACCAGAATCATTCTCACTTGAGTCAGACGAAGAAGAGGAAGGGGATGAAACTTCTGTTCCTGAACCATCAATGTCACAGGACCCACATTTTCTCCCATCCGCCTCCTCTGAACCACACCTCATAACACAAGGTGAACTGAATGACCTTGACAGTGATTTGGAACTACCCAAGAGTAAGGCAGAGCTGTTGGGCTACAGCAGTGGAATCTCCTGGCAGGTGATATTAGGGTTTCCATGTTCCGTGACCGTCAAAAGGATCTTGTCCCATTCTTCTTCATGGAAGGTGATCTTGTAGCCTGCAACAACATCGATGGTGTGATGGCAGCCCTCAACATCGTTCACGATCCAGATGAGTGGAGATTGTTCATTGATTCATCGAAGACGAGTCTTAAAGCTGTTTTACTGCATAATGGCAATGTTTTGCCATCAATTCCAGTTGGTCATGCAGTCCATATGAAGGAAACCTATGACAACATGAAACAACTTTTGAGGTGCATAAACTATGACCAAAATCAGTGGCAGCTTTGTGGCAATTTGAAGGTTGTTGCTGTCTTGCTTGGTCTGCAGACTGGATACACAAAGTACTGCTGTTTTCTCTGCGAATGGGATAGTCGTGCAAGAGATTCCCACTACATCAAGAAAGATTGGCCACTCCGACAGTCATTGGAGCCTGGGAGGAAAAGTGTTCAGCATCCACCATTTGTTGAATCAAGGAAGATTTTGTTACCACCCTTACACATCAAGCTGGGTCTGATGAAGAACTTTGTCAAGGCCATTGACAAAACACAAGCAGCTTTCAAGTACCTCCATGGAAAATTTCCAAGGTTAAGTGAAGCTAAGATAAAGGAAGGTGTCTTTGTTGGTCCTCCAATTCGTGAACTTCTTCGAGATGATGCATTTGACCATGCACTGCGTGGCAAGGAAAAGACGGCATGGAAAGCCTTCCAGTTAGTGGCAATAAATTTTCTCGGAAACAACAAGGCAGACAACTGCGGGTTGTTGGTGGAAAACCTCCTCAAGGCATACAAAAGCCTTGGTTGCAACATGTCACTAAAGATACATTTTTTGCACTCTCATCTAGATTTTTTTCCACCGAACTGCGGAGCAGTGAGCGACGAGCACGGTGAGCGATTTCACCAGGACATTGCAACAATAGAGAAACGCTATCAGGGCAAATGGAGCCCATCAATGCTTGCAGACTATTGCTGGACAGTGACAAGAGATGCTCCATTTAATGAATACAAGAGACAAGCCAAGAAGCGCCGAGTAGACACTGAATAGGACTAAACTATGTACATAATAGTTTTTTGCCTTTTGTTTTATAATAAATTTTATTTATATAACCCTTTTGCTGATTTTTAAAGTGTTACATAAACAGGAGAGGTGAAATATTATCATGTAAAGCAACCATAAACACATGAAAAGACCTAGGTTTACAATTTATGATTAAAACTCTACTATCTACACAATATACATAGACATAAAATGTAAAAACTTAAATATCTTAGAAACAGTAGCCAATCAGTTGCTTTAATTGTCATATTTGAATTCAGCACATCAAAATACATAATAAATAGCACATTTTATCTCTGAAGCAGACGACTTCTCAAAAATTGTAGACCAGTGTAATGAGATCTGATGTCTCCATAGTGATGACCGGTCCCCTTTCCCCCAAGGCAGCTAGATCCCTCAGGAAACAAACTGCTACTGGCTTCTTCTGGACCCCATACCTCCGCAAACCCATCTTCCTTGCCCCTTTCTGTGCTCTCAACCAGTTCTGCAGGCAGCTTCTCATATAAATGGAAAGGAACACGTTTGCCATAGTTATTAGGGAACAATCCTGAATTGGAAGGGGGATGAACTAGATGACCTAACAGAGCTTTCCCTCTCTAATGTTTATGATTCTGTAGCTCCACTGGTGATCATGAGAACAGGGCCGCCCGGGGGGGGGAGGGAAGGGCGGGGCAAGTGGGGCAATTTGCCCCAGGCCCCGGGCCCCACAGGGGCCCCCACAAGAATATAGTATTCTATAGTATTGCAACTTTTTTTATGGAAGGGGCCCCCAAAATTGCTTTGCCCCCTGAATTCTCTGGGCAGCCCTGCATGAGAATACTAATTTATGAATGGCTGAGCCACAAGTGAATTACAGTATAACTGTAATGGAGTGTGATCTGTGGAGCATGGAGGAGGTAGGAATATGGAGCTCAGTGTATTATTCCTTTTACATATGAGCTGATGTTCAGTTTAGAGGAAGAAAAACACTAATGATGCAGCTGATGTCTTGTTAGAAAACATCTGAACTGTGACCAATTTTTCCTGACAAGAACTCGTAATTGGTATAGAAATGAGATGCTTAGTCATTGGGAAAATAAAGACTAAATCAGTGATGTAAATTGGGTCAATGATGGAATCTGATTTTTTTTCTTTTTTAGTAAAGAAGAAATTTTTAACTTGTTGAATGTGGCAGTGTATTAATAAGCTTCCTTCTCTTCAGCATCAAAAGGAAAGTAAGAGTACAGTACCTAGAGGATAAACAGTGAAATAAAACTTTTTCTTAGTATTTTAAAATTCAAAGCATGCATGTCTCTGCATAAGGCCATGCGTGTGTGACTAGCACCAAATAGCCTTGACAACTTTTAGCCTCTTACCATATATGAATGAAGGGCAAATCTAGACGATAATTTAATTTGACAGACCTCTACGCACACTCCTCTCCTAGAGAGATAGACATGAGTTTTCCACAAGACAGAAGTAATCCTTGTAACAGAATGCATTTACTTGCTGATCACATGCCATAGCCATTCAATTGATAAGAAGGAAGATAAGCCAAACTGTTTTGGAAATGTTTTATCAGTCTTAATTAATACATTAATAAACAAAGGACCCAGATTCTGGCCAGCTAGTGAGTGAGTGCCCAAGATAAGGGGGTGGCTCAGCTAACTGCTCCCTCAAAACTTGCACCCCTGCACAGGGCCTTGCCAGAGTCCCTTTGAGAAGCAGAGTCCTTGTTTCCTATTAGCACCCCGGTGGACATTAGCTGTCAGAAAAAAGGGGTTTGAGTGGGGTCAGCTGAGAACAGGACCACATCACCGTCCTTCTCTGCCCTTGGAGGTGGCACAGAGGAGGGAACATACTAGCTCCCTCTCCTAGGCGGGCAGAGCTACCACTCTGGCATTCATGCCTTGTAAGCTCCTAGGAGCAATTTTAGCTGACACAGCCAGAATTCCTCCTGGAGGCTCCAACTGCGAAACTGCCCCTCTGCACTGTCACTCTGTCAGAGGGCACCAAGCACAGAATCTTGATGAATAAATAATAATTTATATGTATTTAGTACATTTCATCCCAAAGGATCCAAAAGCAATTTTCAACTGTAAAAACACAGCATCACTGAAACTCAGCCATGTCTGGGATGAAGGGAGGCAACCAACTATGCAGCCTAATGTGAAAAAGTGTGCATGGGACAGTTTTTGCCAAGTATTCTGGGGAGAAAAACAACTTTTACAAAAAGTGCCATGGGATATTTATAAAACACTACAAATATCAACAAGCTTTCTTGTAAAAAACTATCGTTTCTATACTTCTTATGGGTTTTTCTACCTAGGCCTCTGACTGACCCAAATACTATGTGTATATGTGTGTGTGCGCACACATGCTGATATATATGGTCCAGCGCAACAGAACTATCAGTATTCTCTCAGTGTGCCGGGATGGCAATTTTTGTTATGTATCATTTGCAGCTTGCTGCAGTCATCCCACAAAAATCAGTATATATCCCTATTCCAGAGAGAAATATATATATTCAATTGTTTTCTGAAGCTTCCCTCTTCACTGCAGTGTGACAAGCTTTATGAGAAAGCAATATTTTATATACACATGCATACATATATACACACACATATATAAACAATTATTTATCTTGTTTTTGAAAGTTCTTTCCAAGCTTAGCAGACACTTGGCAAAGTATCACTGTTGTCCATTGGTAGCCAGGTGTCTCAAATCATATATGCATCACAAATAGCAATAATGGCAAAACCATAAAGACCTTTAAAATGTACTCTAGAGTCAACATTTTTATTATTGCCTATCCACAATTGTATATGCAAAAATAAACCCCACATTATTTGTGTTTGTAGATACTACAATTGCATGCATGACCAGAGAGACATCTAAGCCTGGGGCGATCTGTCTTGGAGATGTTATATAATGGCTTTTCTGTTATGGTCCCTTCATGGGTTATGTGTTCCATCCCAATAGCACTGGAGAGTGAAGAAACCATATACTTGGAATGTACATGGATTTAATTACTATTGCTATACAACACACCAAACTATCTCAGAGAACAATACTTCAGAATTATATATGCTTTTCCTTTAAAGATTTCAAACTGCTTTACAAAGATTAATGAATTAAGCTTCATAACCCCCGTGTGAGATAGGGATGCATTATCCCCACTTTAAAGCTATGGACACTGAGGCACAGACACACAAAATGATTTATCCAAGGTCTCACATCAAGACAGTGGCAGAGCTGAGTCATGAGTCCCGACTTCCATTCATCTACTGTAACCATGACCTATTGTACTACAACACAGAATCAAATTAAAGCTACCTAACAAATAAGTCACTTTGGGGGGGTTTTTCAGAAGTTTTCTTGTCCATGTACCTTTTATATCCCAGTGAAATGTTATCCACTAAGCCCCTCAGTCAGTTCCCAGAAATCTGCAACAAAGCTGCTCAAAAATGTCAAACATAATGAAAAAAACAGAAAGAACAGCCACTTCTATGGTTTCCACTCTCAGAGGCTTTGTAGATTCTTTTAACTTCATTAATTAAATCTGACTTACAGGAGCATGCTACCACCTCCACTGCTGCTGTTCTCAACAGTATCAATAGATTGCTATCCCTCAGAAGAATATCTCTTGAAGAATAACACAGTGCTGGTACACCTCTACCCCGATATAATGCGACCTGATATAACACGAATTCGGATATAATGCGGTAAAGCAGCGCCCCAGGGGGGGTGGGGCTGCACACTGCAGTGGATCAAAGTAAGTTCGATATAATGCGGTTTCACCTATAACACAGTAAGATTTTTGGGTTCCCGAGGACAGCGTTATATCGGGGTAGAGGTGTATTAGCTGAAAGTTCAAGAAACCATTTGTTCTATTGAATTCTGTGGACAGCATTGCTGTCAAGCTGCCCCTTCCTTCTTCATATAGCAAATTCTTAAAAGACCCAAAGAGCTCTAGTAGAGATGAGGAGCTAAAGAACTTGCATCATATCTATTGGATAGAAGCATTGGCAGCAGCATTCTCAGTAGCACACCAGGGTGACACAAAGCACTGACAGCACCCTACCAAAATATACTTCAGAGAAACTGAGGAGGAGAGGCTGAGAATTGTATATGATTCTGCTATAAGTTCAAACTGAAAAGAAAATTTAAAAGAAGGCAAAGGAGAAGCCTGCTTTGTGGTGCGAAACAATCTTTCCTCTGTGACATCAACATTGTTTCTATAGCAACCTACAGTGATGCAACTGAGGAGTCTGATGATTTCAGACAGGAGCAGCTGGACTCATAAGAAACAAGCATTCTTGTTCTTAATGCAAATGATCTTAAGTAATAAAGAATAAACGAAGCACAGGATTTATTAGTAACAGATAAAACACACAGATAAGCACAACAGATTCTAAACTGAATCGAAGTTTGCCCCCTAAATTTGCCCACAGCTTTTGATTAAAAATGGGCCAAATTCAGATCTGGTGAAAGTGGTTTCAGTGGCATTGCTTATACCTATTAATCTGTATTTATAAGGCATCCACATGTGTGGTATTTGAGTCAAAATCAAATCTGAATCTAGCCCATGATTTCACCAATCTTACTCTTGTTTTATTCCCTCTCTTTTTTATATATGTATGGGCAGGTTCCTCCTTCATACTATACATATGATGCTGAATGTTAATAAGTTATTGGCCCAGAATCAGACTGTCATTTTTCAGATACTTTCCTGAAGGTCAGAGGCCAAATCCTAAACTGGTGTAAACTGGCAAGGCTCAAGTGAAATCCTTGGAGCTTTGTAGTTTTACAAAAGCTGAGGATATGGCCCAAAACTCCTACCTTAGGACCTGCTCCTCTGACGCCAATGAAAAACTCTGTGGGAGCAGGACAAGGCCTTTTGTTACTGTGCTGTCAGGCAAACACACTGCAACTGTCAGGCAAGCACAGTGCAAACACACTGGATGGATATTTCAGTCTCGATCCAGCTCTGTTATTATTTATATTATGGTAGCGCGCGCACACACATACACAAAGATACAGACCCTGCTCTGAAGAGCTTACCGTCTACAATGTTAATTCCTACACCAACTGCTGTTTCTTGATGGTGAGCTAAACTTTCTCCCAATTAATGCCTCAATTCCTCCCAGTTTTCATTATGCTGACGAATGTCCTCTTACTCCCACCTCAGAGGACACTGGCCTTCCTTTCCTGAATCATATAGAACAAGATGCCGTCACAATGGTCACAGGGGGCAAGTGGAATGGCAGCTCTGCAATGGGGTGTGGAACACCTCACGAGCAGCCTTTCTCCTCTGTGCCGCCCTTGAACATCTCCACACTGCTCAAGTGGAGAGGAGCACGTACCTCTAGTGAGCAGACCTTCCACACCACAGCACAACTTGCTTAACTGCGTAAGTTTTAAGTCATAAACCACCTGAGTGATCTTCCTGCTCGACAAGGGATAAAGGCAGAAAATAGCATTAAAGATTTAAGGCAAAGAACACCGCAGACTAAAATGAGAGCGGCACCATTCACGTCATTAGAGCTAAGGGTTTGTCAGCGCTTTCATTATAATGCTCATTTCTCTGCTGTCACTCCAGGCTAAAATTTGGCAGAGCATAAAACTCCAAGCACAGATAGACACAATAAGAAGAGGGTGAAAAAAGAAAAGCAACGGCTCCGAGGATGGCACCCAGCGATACCATCACATGTCAAGAGCAAATAGGATTTTACAAAATATGAAATGAAGTTTTCTTTGTGTATGTTTGAAGCTAAAAGGGCCTGATTCTCCTCTTACGTGCTCTGGTATAAGTCAGGAGTAACTGCACTGAACTCAATAGAGATATAATGCTGTGAAACTAGACAGAGGAGTAACAGACCAAAAGAGTGCAAAATATTACTATAGCAATTTAAGTAACAGTATAGTGGAAGTCAATACGTTGGGAGGTCGGAGAAGGCTGACTACACACACATACTCTGTCAATGCCCTGGAATCAGACTTCTCGCTAAGGACTGATGGGTGAGTCCCAGTGGCTCATGAGATTGCTATTCAGCAAAGTAAGGTATCTTCCTCCTTCCTTCCCTTCAGAGTTGAAAGCTGTGCACCATAAATTCCCAGTCCACAGAATGAAAAAGCAGAGCTGAGAATCAAAACACCTCCCATATTGCAACAAGGACCATTTTAAACTAGTTTGATTGCCTTTAAGATCAATTTAATGTATAGAAACACCTTTAACAACTTTTAAGAACTTAAATGATACAGCTAATATGAAACAAGTGTGGCCTGTAAATAGAAAACAGGATGGGGCAAAAGACAGTGAACAGGAGCAGCCAACAGGGAATTTGCAAGGGAGTTCTCCAGGTGAAGGAGGAGCGACTATGTAACCCCAGGGGGGTGAGTTTGTTGTCCGTTAGTTTGCTTGTTGTGTGCTTGCTTGCTCTGTGCCTTGATTGAAGTTAATAGAGTGGTCTGTTTTGGGGGCTGTGTGCTGAGCATAGCAGACTGCTAGGCAAGGCTGCGAACTTCCTAACAAGGCTCTATCCTTTGATCCCTAACCCCTTTAGAATCCTGTGACAAAGGGATTTGGCTAACTCAGAGAGAACAGGATTTTAAAAAGATAGCTCCTAAGCAACTAGAGGAGCTAGTGAACAGGAAGCAGCACACAAGGGAGTCCTGCGAGGGAGTTTAGAGAGGGAGCATGAGAGCCAGATAGACCTAACAAGTGTACTCTAATCTTAGACCAATAAACTGCCACAAAAACATAAAAAACCCAAAGAACAAACAAAACCCCAGCAACACTAAAAATAATGCAGACAGAAGTCCAGCAGCAAAGTGGGGGCTATCCAGTTTATTGCACTGAATGCAAAAGGTATGATTACCTGCCTCGTGGGCAGGTATGTGTCCATTCGGTGCAAGCATCTCATGCTACTCAAAGACCAAGTATGGCTCTTGTAATCTGAGTGGCTGAACTGGAGGAGCTAAGGGAGACAGAGAGGCACATAGATGAGACTTTTAGGGATACAATTCAGTGGTCCCAGCCCAGTCAGACAGCCTCTGTGCTGTGGAGGAGGATGAAAGTCTTGGAGAAGGAGAACATCAAGCTGAAGCCGAGGGAAAGGATCCCATAATTGGGACCCTCTTTCCAGATTATGTCATGGTTCTTTTCATACTGATGATACCTTTCTGGTAGAGGGAAGCCCAGTTATTAGGAAGGGACAGGTAATAGTAATGGGGGATTCAATTATTAGAAATATAGATAGCTTGTTTTGTGATGACCAGGAGAACTGCATGGTGAGTTACCTGCTTGGTGTGAAGGCTGCAGACCCCTCATGACACCTAGATAGGCTTATGTGCAGTGCTGGGGAGGAACCGGTGGTAGCATACATGTAGGTACCAATGACACAGGGAAATGCAGGAAAAAGGTTCTGGAGGCCAAATTTAGGCTTCTAGGTAAGAGATTAAGGTCCAGGACCTCCATGGTGGCATTCTCTGCAATGCTTCCAGTTTCATGCACAGGGCCAGTTGGACAGACAGAACTGCAGGGTCTCAAAGAGTGGATGAGATGAGGATGTTTGGAGAAGAAATTTAGATTTATTCAGAACTGGGGAACCTTTTGAGAAAGGAGGATCCTATATAGGAAGGGTGGGCTCCACGTAAACCAAAATGGAACCAGATTGCTGGCATGTTACATTAAAAAGGTCATAGAGTAGAGTAAAGTAAGGGCTGGGGGAAAGCCAACAGGTGTGGACGAGCATACGGTTCAGAAGAGATATCCCTTGTGGGGGCAATTGAAGGGGATACTTTATATCTTACTAAAGAGGAGAATATAGACCGGGGTCGGCAACCTTTGGCATGCAGCTCACCAGGGTAGGCACCATGGTGGACCCGGATGGTTTGTTTACCTGCCGCGTCTGCAGGTTCAGCCAATCGCGGTTCCCACTGGCTGCGGTTTTCCATTCCAGGCCAATGGGGGCTCCAGGAAGCAGCGCGGGCCGAGGGATGTGCTGGCTGCGGCTTCTTGCAGCCCCCATTGGCCTGGAACGGCAAACCGCAGCCAGTGGGAGCCGCGATCAGCCGAACCTGCGGACACGGCAGGTAAACAAACCGGCCCGGCCCACCAGGGTGCTTACCCTGGTGAGCCGCATGCCAAAGGTTGCCAACCCCTGAGATAGACGCTCATACAGTACAGGTAGAACTGAAGAGAAACAGTCAAACAAAAGAGTCCCATTCAGTTATATCACATGAAGGCAGATAGCTAAATATTGACAAATTTTATAAGTGCTTGTATAGAAATGCTAGAAGTCTAAGCACTAAGATGGGTGAACTTGGTATTAAATGAGGATATTGATATAATAGGCATCATAGAAACTTGTTGGAATGATGATAATCAATGGAACTTGGTAATACCAGGGAACAAACTGTATAGGAATAACAGAGCCAATTGTGCTGGTGGGGGAGTGGCACTAGAGCATTGAATCAAATATAGTAAAAATCTTAAATGAATCAAACTGTAGCATAGAATCTCTACAGCTAGAAATGTCATGCTTGAATAATAAGAGTACAGCAGTAGGACTATACCACTGATCACCCGACCAGGATGGCAAAAAGACATCCTTTAAAAACCGGGAGTCCAATCCTAGTGAGGAAAACAGAAAGGAGCATAAACTCTGGCAAGCGAAGTATAAAAGTATAATTAGGCAGGTCAAAAAAGAATGTGAAGAGTAACTAGCAAAAGACACAATAACAGCAAAAAAAATTTAAGTACATCAGAAGCAGGAAGTCTGACAAACAGTCACTGGACAATCAAGGTGCTAAATGAGCACTCAAGCAAAAAAAACTTCATTACAGAGGATAAGAGGGAGATTTCCTACACCTGAGCCATTCTTTTTGGGTGACAAATCTGAGGCATTGTCCCAGATTGAGATGCAAATAAAGTAGCTTTTGGAACAAATTGATAAATTAAATAGTAATAAGTCACCAGGACCAGATGTATTCATCCAAGAGTTCTGAAGGAACTCAGATATGAAACTGCAGTACTACTAATTCTATCGCTTAAATTAGCCTCTGTACCAGATGACGAGAATTGGTAATGTAATGCCAATTTTTAAAAAGGCTCCAGAGGTAATCCTGGCAATTACAGGCCAGGAAGCCTAGCTTCAGTATCAGGCAAATTGGTTGAAACTAAAGTAAAAAAGAGAATTATCAGACACACAGATGAACACGATATGTTGGGGAAGAGTCAACACAGCTTTTGTAAAGAGAAATCATGTCTCATCAATGTATTAGAATTCTTTGAGGGTGTCAACAAGCATGTGGACAAGGGTGATCCAGTGAATATTGTGTTCTTGAATTTTCAGAAAACCTTTGACACTGTCCCACACCAAAGGCTCTTAAGCAAAGTAAGCAATCATGGGACAAGAGGGAAGGTCCTCTCATGGATTAGTAACTGGTTAAGAGGTAAGAAATAAAGGGTAGGAATAAATGGTGAGTTTTCACAGTGGAGAAAGGTAAACAATTGTGTCCCCCAAGGATCTGTATGGTGACCAATGCTGTTCAACATATTCATAAATGATCTGGAAAAAGGAGTAAACAGTGAGGTGGCAAAGTTTGCAGACGATACAAAATGACACCAGATAATTAAGTTCAAAGCTGACTGCAAAGAGTTACAAAGGGATTTCACAAAACTGGATGACTGGGCAATACAATAGCAGATGAAATTCAGTGTTGATAAGTGAAAAGTAATGCACATTGGAAAACATAATCCCAACGTTACATACAAAATGATGGGGTTTAAATTAGCTGTTACTACTCAAGAAAGAGATCTTGGAGTCATTGTGGATAGTTCTCTGAAAACATCCACTCAACATGCAGCAGCAGTCAAAAAAGCTAACAGAATATTAGGAACCATTAGGATAGATAACAATACAATATATATCATAATACCACTCTATAAATCCATGGTCTGCCCACACCTTGAAATCTGCATGCAGTTCTGGTTGCCTCATCTCAATAAATATATGTTAGAATCAGAAAAAATACAGAGAAGGGCAACAAAAATGATTAGGGGTATGGAACAGCTTCCATCTAAGGAGAGATTAAAAAGACTGGAACTGTTCAGCTTAGAAAAGAAATGAATAAGGAGGGAATATGATAGAGGTCTATAAAATCATGAATGTGTGGAGAAAATGAATAAGGAAGTGTCATTTACCCCTTCACGTAACACAAGAACCGGGATCTCCCAATGAAATTAATCGGCAGCAGGTTTAAAATAAACATAAGGAAGTACTTCTTCACACAACGCACAGTCAACCTGTGGAACTCATTGCCAGGAGATGTTCTGAAAGTCAAAAGTATAACTGAGTTAAAAAAAGAATTAAATTAAGTTCATGGAGGACAGGTCCATCATTGGCTATTAGCCAAGATAGTCAGGGGTGCAACTCCATTACATGGGTGTCCCTAAACCTCTGACTGCCAGAAGCTGGGACTGAATGACGGGGGATGGATGACTTGATAATTGCCCTTTTCTGTTCATTTCCTCTGAAGCATCTAGCACCAGCCAGTGTTGGAAGACAAGATACTGGGCTAGATGGACCTTTGGTTTGACTCACTATGGCCATTTTTATGACACCTGAGATTTATTCCTAGCTCTACCATTAATTGCTGTGTGACTTAGGACAAATCATTTAACTTCTCTCTGCCTCAGTTTCGTCGGCTATGAAAATGAGGATAATAATACGCACTTTGAGATGTGTGGATGAAAAGTACTATACGTGCAAAGTATGAGTATTGCATAACACTTGATGCTCATTTTCAATATTAATTATGATGGACAACTTAAGTTGATCGTTATATAGACCCCAATCCTGTCAAATTTACTAGGGTAAAACTCCCAGTGCTTTCAGTGGGAATTTTATCTGAGTAAAGACTTCAGGTTTGGGACAGTGATACTTATCCCCTTGCTCTTGAAGCACAGGTAGATCTTTGTAGCTCCACATGTGTCTGAGTGAGATGCCATGCAACATTCTTACATCAGTGGATTTGCTGATCAAGAGAAAATGTGTAATCTACTCATCACATGATAGCACTGATGGATGCAAAATAAATGCAGTATTAAAATCATTCACACACACACACACACACAGAGTTATTATGAGTTACAGTCAGATTAGAGTTGGTAGCTGAATAATTTCATGTTGTAGTTATTAAAAATATGGTTGCTAATGTTGCTATTTTTATTATATAATAAACTTGTTAGGGATATTAGTGTATGTTAAGACTGCTGAATAATTTTTTGGCATTCAGCAACACAGAAGAGAAAATTGCTCTTCTTTCTGTTGATTTAAGGTTGAGCACAATGGCTAATGAGCAGAACTCTGCTTTTCTCCTTGTGATTGTGTTGTTGGAGAATGGCATGCTGTTTGCTAAAGACACAAATCAAACATACCAGTCCATTTTCCTGGCACTCTCAGTCTGCTTCCTTTGTGCAAAATACTGATACTTTAGAGATGCAATGATTTAGTGTGTCATTGGGCTAATGTAACAGATGGCACAGGTATGGAAAATGAATGAATAAATGAACAATGAGAGACTCACTTTGAGTTCTGTCAATATATGAGCTTTTAGTAATACCAATTCAAAAGAGCTAGTGTTGGGTCTTTCTGATAAATTTGCTCTCTTTTTTAATGCTATCTAGTTTGTAATGAGATATGAATTTAGAAAATACGTAAAAGAAAATTGGTGCAAGGTTTCTATTCACTTATTTATACAGTTAAGTGAATGGTGTGATGAGGTAAAACATTTAATGTATCTTAACAACTGGGGATTTCATCTGTCTGATGAATCAGAGAATACCAATTATTGTACTTAGCTCAGCTTTGAACCTAAGGTGTTCTGATTCCAACACCACAAATGTTTGTTAAAGTCTACGACCTTCAGAGCAACTCTGAGATCATGTGAAACTCAATCCTGCTTAGAGGGCCAGCACAGGATGCATCCTCCACTTAATCCCCAACTAACACCCCAAAAGAGGTCTTAAATTGGAGTTAAGATGTACATGGGGCTCATGCTGGCCATCTGCACAAGGGTAAATTTTCCTCAAAAAGAATAGACTGGAAAGGACAGAAGAAAGCCTTTACTTAAGCTTAAAGCTTTGGGGACAGTGTTCAAGTGGGTAGTCGTGTTTATCCATTCAGTTGGCAGTGGGAGGGTGGCAAGTGGGTAGTAAAATATTCTCCTTACCAATAAGTAAACTGGTGGTAACATCAAGTTCCAATTATTTAGAATCTTCTGAATTGTCTCATCCCCTCACCAGAGTCTATATGCATCACTTAGGTGCAATGAAAAAGTGTATTCATACAGTGTGCACAACCCGTCAGCTGTTTTGCATATTTCTACAAGCATGAGAAGAGCATAGAAGATAGTTTAAAAAGTGGGGAGGGAGGGAAGGAGGAATGGAAGTGCACGTGTGTTGGGGGTGAATTATAAGATCCTGAAGTGTATGTGCTAACACAGTGAGACATGCGAAAGTACTACAGTATTCCACAGTAATGGATAAAAACACTAAAGCTTATAATAGCATTACTGAAGTGTTTTCGTAAGGGAATCTGAGGACCTGATCCTACTCCCATCGACTTCAGTGAGAATAACTCTTGCTGTAACTTCAAACTTTGTCCGGAAGCAATTTGTCAAACACTGTGAAAGCAGCTCTGCTTAAGTGTCTAGAGACATAGTGCTTGTTTTTTACTTTTGTAAAATCAATGCAAAAGTCACCCATCTTCTGGAAAAATCATTACTATTTCTGAAGGTTGGTTTGTTTTTTTAGGTTGGTTTGTTTTTTTAGTTTGGGATGGAGGTTGATTTTTTTCATTTGGTTTTAAACAATTATATACTCATGAAGTTTTTGTGTGTATTATACAGCTTGTAGTCATCTGGCAGCTCTAATGTTTTGATGTTCAAGACAGCAAATGGGAATGTGCTGCTCAGCCTGGAGAACATTACTAGTCCTGCTTTAGAGCACTGTAGGGAAAAAAAACATTTTAATTAGAGCAGATCAGAAAATGGAATTTCCATCCCGCAGGAAATTCCAAATTTGCTTTTGATGCAAGTCCGGATGAAAAGATACTTTGCAGACTGAAAATTCTCAAATATTGCAATTTGGAAGCATCAAAACAGCCATATTGCAATGTTTTGTTTCAATAATGTCAAAAGGTAATGGGGACTCACTCATCACTGGGGTGTCTCCTTGTAGCTATATCTGGGTGTGATGGAGCATCTGCCCCACACTAGCCCATAAAGGGTTAATAGAACCCTAAGGAGGCTGCGCAACAGACAGCCAATGGGAGAGGACCCTAGAGAGGCTGTGCAGGAGACAGCCAATTGGAGGGTGCTACGAGGAGCAGCCAATCAGGGCCGGGTAGGCCCATATAAGAAGAGCTGCAGGGCAGAGCAGGGCAGTCACTCCCTGGAGCTTGAGGAGGACTGGCTGCCTTGCAAGCAGAGGGCAGCTAGCATCTTGGACAGAACGGTGCTGGGCAGGATCAGGGGAGCAAGAGTGAGCTCCTGGCTGACTGCTGACATGCTGCAATATGGTCTTCTCAAGTTCCAACCCTGTTGCTGTTTCCCTGGGCTCTTTCCTATCTCTCTCCTCTACCGTCTCTGGATTTATCTACTGAGTTTACCACCTCTGGGTTTACCACTGAAGCTTCCGTCACACCCTGTGGCTACTTCACCCCTCTGAGCTTCTTGCCAGAGTCTGTAGTCCAAGGCAAGATCCCAGGGCTTCCTCTCCACCTAGAACTCTTCCTTGTACCTAACCAACTCCCCTCCTCTCTAGGGAGTGACTACAGAGCTCTTCCCTGCAGACTCTCTCCTACCACCAACTTCTTCTCTTTATAAACCTATCCCAGCTCCTCCCCACACTGGGCTTCATCAGCCATTAGCCCTTATAAGTCCCTGGTTGTCCTCCAGCTGCAGCCTATAAGGTTAATTGGCCTATTTCACCTGGTCAGGCCTTGTGCAGGGTAGACACCCCATCACACAAAACTTTATAAGAAAAGATAATAGTCTAAATGAAATAAGAATGTTGGAACAAAACACAAAGTTTAAACAAAATGAGCGTTGAAATTAAATACTCCATTTTGATTTTTAATTGTTTCAAAATTTGTCTGTCAAAAAATATCACTGAAATTGATAGGTTCTTGCGGAACATTTCAAGTTCAACCAAATAGATTTTTCCAACCAAAAATGTTGAGTACAAAAGTTTTTGACCAACCCTAATTTTAATATTTCTTATAAAGCTGACAAGATTCCACAATTACTACCTAAAACTGTCTCAATTTCTAGAAATATGACCAATCTTATGTGTTCTATGAGTAATACATCCTTTGTCGGTGTCAGGTACTCAACGAGGTGGGAAGAAAGACTAAAAACAGCTGCTACCAGATTAATGCCTGGAAAAATTTAACAGAAATATATACAGTAAAAGTGTTAAAAAGTTAATGCACAGAACATATTTATAATGCACAGAACATATTTATAAAGTGATGTTTTAATGTACAGAAAAGGGAATCACAATGTCACTCCTGAAATGCAATGAACACATACTGATTTTCTTACAAATATTTTTTTCACTAAACATGATGAACACTAACACCTGCTTTTAACTCAAACCTGCTTTTAACTCCTCCATCTCTCTCACTCACACATCAAGGTATTTAGTACCTATTATCAGGCCTCATATGTGTTCCTTGAGTAGCCAATACACTGAGAGTTCTGGGTGTACAAAGAAGGTGAAATTAATGTATTAGTACTGGACCTAGGCAAGGTCCTCTATGCTGTGGATGCCTTCTGGGTACCCCTGCACAGGGTGAGGCTGGAGCAAATATGCAGGGGAAACTTCCACCCAAGCCCAGGAGGTGGTTCTGTGCAGTGCTGTGCAGAGTATTGGGGGTATACTGGGAGAGAGGCCACTGAATCTACACTTACATGGATTTGGTGGCTGAGAAACCCCACGTACAGTTTTTGGAAGCCAAACAGCAGCTTCTCTAGCCACGAGGCCAGAGTAATGATTGTGAAGGACTGGTGGTGGGGATATGCAGCAGCTGCACAACCTGTCCCCGGTTGATAGGATGGATTCTGACCCCTTAGTCCTCTGTTAGTTAGTTCCCTACACAAAGTAGGCTGTCTGCCAAGGGAAGAGAAGTGATGAATTTCACCTAGAATGCAGTACTGAGCCAATTGCCAATTACTGCTTACCACAGCAGTGCTAGGAGAAGGAAATTAAGGAATGTGACTCAGGGTGAAAGAGAAGCTGATGCCCCCAATAGAAGATTAGGATGAGAAACTTTTCAGAATATCACTGCAGTTGTTTTTGATACAGCAACTTACATTAAGCAGCCTCAACAAAGTTCCTCACCTGGGGTTCAGTGTTTAACTGTAAGAGCGATATAACAGCTGGTAATTAAGATGAAATATAAATAAAAAGTAATGTGTAGGAAGTACCAGAAAGAACAATGCTGCAGGAGACAGAAGTCTATGACAGAGAAACTCTAATGTAAGGAAAAACTATACTGAACTTAAAATGCAGGGCCAGATCCTTGGTACTGCTCTGGCAGTATGAAGCCAGAAGATCTGCCCCATAAGCATCCCCAGTTGTCAGAATTGCCCCTTGGGAAACAAGACAAAAGATAAAGCCTCCTTTAGGCCAGTCCCAGGATTGGGGGAGTATAAAAATGGCTTAAAGCCACCTTGATGCCTCCACATTCTGGTCTTGCACCAAGCACAGCTTGGCCAGATGGAGGGTCTGGCCCAAAGAATTAGATACAGTAGAGATACGTAAAAGAAGACTTTGAACATTGAACTACTCAGAGGTACCAAAATCAGTTCAATGTAGAAAAAAACCTGCCTTTTGCCAGTCTTTATCATACGTATACAGCATGTGTGCATCATAAAATAAAAAAGTGAAAAGGAACATCCGAATGCCATTATTAATGACTAATGAGAAACAGAAAGTCAAAGTCAAATCTGAATGCAATGAATAATGACAGCTTTGATTAATCTTTATCACACAAGTTATAGGTGCATTTTCTAAAACATCAGAAATAAAAATGAGTTAGAGAGCTCACATAGCTGGAGACAAGTCTTATGTGACATCAAATATAAGGAAACCATGGAAACTTCTCTTGCAAAAATAATGAGCTTGGTATATTCTGTTGAAACACATCAAAGTGTATATCAAGTTAACATAAACAAACTTAGATGAAATCGAATTCCAAAGAGTTCCGTAGAAACAAAAGCTGGCAGCATTAGCTGTACCTAAGATATATATAATGTAATAGTAGCTGCCCTGCTAGCTAACCCGGGGTCATGACAAAGAGCCTTGAATAACTGTGGGTGGGGAATTCTCCTTAAACACTGATGTCTTTCTATTTCACAATGTAATTCATTTTAGTTCTGTGTTTAATTGCATTTGAATATTTTTGATTACAAACAAATAACAGAACAAAACAAAAACCCCTACAATAGCTTATTTCGGTGGGAAGAGATTTTAGAAAGAGAGAAAATAAGAACTTGGTAACATTTTGCACCTTAGTTTTGCTATACTTCATAAATCCACCTATGAAAGCCCCATGAAAGAATCACAGAAAGACCTGGCATTCTTTCAGCAACAAAAATCCTCCAAACAACAAGGAGATCATATTTCTACTTTACCATTTATACATTTGGTGCTCTAAGCAGGCATAGTTTCAGTCACTGAGACAAAACCCAAGGCAACTCCCTCTCCCCCCCCCCCACTGGTGACAAAAATGTTCTCCCTTCTACAGCAAAAAGGCAATATATCATATTTATTTTTGTTTTCTTTATCTATTTTTGCTTGGCATGAGCTAGCCTGCCTACGTTGTAAAGAAATTCCTTCCTGAACACTTTACAGCTTTGCTATTGTACAATGTTACAGCCAAACAAAACTCCAACGTTACAGCCAAACATTACAGCAAAACTGCAGACACCACCACCTTCCCTTAAACACTTCCCCCAACAATACGCCTATGTTATATACTCAACCACAAAAGACAAAGAGCTAAACACATAGTAATAATAATGATTAAGAATACATAGTGGAACTTCGCTAATTGCTGTTGTGCTGATTGTGAGGCTGCATATTACTAAAACTTCATTAATTTTGCATACCACAGCATATTTAGTGCTATTCAGAGAAGTACTAGCATAAATAATCAAAATTAAACTACAATTATAGAACCAAGTATTTTGATTTTATCATGTTGGTTGGTTTACATGCTAATTTGCAATGATCAGTCATTTATAATGGGTCTTCCAGGCATTAGTGAAATTATCTAATACTTCGATACAGGAGCTAGTCCTTCAGTTCCTATTTAGACAAAATTCCTGTTGACTCAATAATTTTCCTTGTACAAAAGCTGCAGGAGCAGGACTACAATAAGGTTATGTAGGATAACATGCTATATAACATTTAACTGTTCCTTTACTTTGGGGCATCCTCTCACAATACTGGACAAGGCACCCTCTCACAAATATTCTATAAAAGAAGACATCAGTGGCTGGGACATGTGCTGAGAATAGAAAAAGAACACATACCAAATACTGCCCTTGAATGGAAGCCAGAAAATGCAAGAAGAAGGAGAGGAAGACTGCGAATAACTTGGAAACTAACAGTTCTGAACGACATCAAGCATCTCAACATAAAATGGAAAGATTTGGAGAGTTGACAGACAAGGATGGCAAATGTGGGTCGCCCAATGTGCAGCAAAGCACGGCATGGACTAAGGTCTAAAGTCACTTTGGGGCAAGACAGTATTCCTTGAGTCCATGTGCAGAGAGGGAAAGCCTCCACACACAGATCTCTCTCCTCCCTCATACAAGCAGGAGCCAACTGCTTCCACAGCACTCTTCCCCCATGTTCCAAGACTCCATGATGAGTTCTCCATGGAATCAGGAGTGCATGGCTAGTGAGAGAATGGTCTGGGACAGAAGGGGATGAGTTGGGGTTAGGTTGGGGAATGTTCATTGTCCACTCTCAGGCTCTGCTGGGAAGCCATGAAAAAGGCTGCCCACCTCTGTTGTAGCACATCCCTTCATGGGGGGTTGCAAGAGTAGCCCCTCACAAAGGAAGCCCTGGTTGCATGGTTCCAAGGTAATCAATGAGAGTGGAGGCATTCAGCACCTCACAGAATTAAGCCAAAAACATATTTCATTTACTATCTGCAAAGAAGCAACTGAAAAACTTAAGACTTTTTTCTACACTTGGGAAATTCCAACATCCAAACAGATCATTAACATTGAATTATAAAGCCAAGAAAACACTGTCTTATTAAACCTATGCCTTTTTGTCAGGAATACCTACTTAAATGCACGACAAGAGAAATAGTACCACAAAGCAGTTCCTGTAGTGCTTATGAAGGCTTGATCGTGTACCCCTTGTGCACTGAAAACTCCCAAGACTACAATGTAATGGGAGATTTGGGTGCTCTGGGAATGCAGGATCAGGCCCAAACATTGAAACCACTAACTTTCCCCTTTTACAACATTAAACAGCAATGTAACAATGTATAAAGAACAAATAATTTGTTTAAGGAATGAGAGCAAGGGGAGCTTGTGCAGACACAGGCAGTTCTTGGTAACCTCAAGAGGCAGAACAATTATCAGTCTATTCCACTTAATTTCTCTTTTTTAAATTAACAGCTGCATCTACCATGGGAGAAAGGAAAGAAGAGTACTGGGCTTTTTAGTCTCTAAGGTGGTTTGAACAAATAAGATACTCAGCAGGCAAGTTTCAAAATTCTGCTCTAACATATGCATCTTCATACTCACCAGCTTTTCTGTTTATAAAATGTTCTATACTTTACTAAACCAGATTGACAGCGTGGGGAAGGAAGGGGAGTAGCATCAGCACCTGATGTGATCAACTGTTAAGCTGACAATATGAGGTGTTGATTCCATTTTAGAAGATAATCCATAGCAAATTCTGCTCAGTTACACTCAGGCAGCCCTATAGACTTTAGCGTATCTCAGAATTAAGTCCCTCTTGCTCAGAGTAGTCAGTGCAGCATACACATCAATTCACCCTCTTGTAAGTATCTTAGTATATTCTCCAGAAAGCTAGTATTATCCACTTGATGGCTGCTGAGTGTTCCGTGTACATCTTAACATTTTACTGAAACCAATGGAATGTTAATGGGTAACAGCAGCACAGTAGATGTGACAGGGGAGCAGCAGCGAAACGGTTATCGTGCAATTCCACAATATACACTCTCCTTTGTTTCTACACAGACACCAACATTTATTGGAGCTGAATTGTACTATCATAAATAGTCTCATTAGGGTATAATAACTCCAACATGAAATGTTGTTTTGCATTTCTAAGTAGTCTGAGACTGCAGTAATTTTGGGAGAGCAGAATAGAGGCTCTCCTCCAAGATACACAGCAATTTCTTTGCACCATGGACCAGCCTCTTATCAGCAATGTGCCTCAGTTTCCACACCTGTAAAAGGAGGACTAAAAGAAAACTTACCCACCTTTGGAAAGTGCTTTGTCATCTTGGATGATAGGTATTATAACATTGCAAAAGTAGATGACTATTATTAATCTCCTCCCAGGCAACAAGTACATCTCTTCCAATAAGTGCCTAATCTCCATCCGCCCAAAGAATTAAGGCCTCTGAAATGTAAGCCTCCCACACAATAACATGCTACTACCCAGCCTAAAGGGCACAAATGTAATAACTGAGATCTTTAGTTGAAAAATGATGTATTACAGAACTTTCTGAAGGTGGGTACATATTGTTACCCCTATTTTACAGAAGAGCACAACAAAATTAAGGCTCTGTGCACTGTTAAGGGAATGAATGAGCTCCAAAGACAGTGGGTCTACTCATATGAGTAGGTGCTCGTCGATGTGAATAACAAGTTTGCAAACAGGCCTTCTGAATTTTCCTAGTTTTGCGTCACTTTTTCATTACTGTCTTTCTCCTAAACATGATTTTGTTGTTACATCATATCTAAATGTTTGAGGAGTATATGAACTGGTTACATTTTGAATCCATTCAGCATTTTTCTTTCTGGGAAATTAAATTAAATGAGCCAGTTAACAGGTCGGTGTCTCTTTCAGTGACAGATACATATATGGTATGCTGGAAATTGACTAGGCATCCATACATTTTGCAGAATGGCCAACCCTAAAATAGACATTCCATCACTGCTTGGAACCTAGACCTTAATGAAAAGTTCCCACCTCCATGTAGGCAGAATGCCATCCTAACAGATGGGCATGAGTGTACGCAGCCAAAAGACTATGTACTGTACATGCATCATGTGAGTGTGGAGGGCAAGGATTCCTAGCCAGGAATGTCCAAACAGCTGTGCATCCTAAACTTAGGTACCTATGCATAAGGGGATGTGCCATCATTAATCCAGCTCTGAGCTGGATTAACTTTCAGTAATAAATAAAAAATAGCTTCCATAGCGACATAAGGAGAATTTTGGCCCATTTATATGAAGTGATGCACAGGAAGCACAGAGAGGCACCAGTACAATGAGTTATTTTAGGGGGAGATTTTCAAAGCCACAAATTGGAGTTAGGTGTCCCGCTCCCACTGCCTTTAAATGCCAGTTAGATGCCTAACTGCCCTTTGTGCCTTTGAAAATCTTTTCATTAGACATCTAAATGATATAAATTATGTCCATATTTATTTGTGCTACTAAAGTTGTGGGTGCTAATACGAAGAAAATCCCATTAAGAACAGAATGAAAATACAAGTACAAAAGCACTACATATTTGTTATCATTCTGCAGAAGCCTAAAGAATCAAGGAATCTAGCTGACTTCTATATTTTAATATTGGCTATTGTTTATAATGTCTATTGTTAGTTTACTTATTATAACTTTGTAGCTAAATATTGCTGTTTCAATCTTCTTTTTGGTCCAGGATACCATTGGAAATGAGATAGTATTTTTAATAATTGTACCAGGTAACATTTTTCATTAAAAACTAATGCTGAGAGTGGGGGTAGGGAGAGAAGGAAATAAAGAATTCAAAAACATTCATTCCTATAAAATATTCATAAACATCCATTCATTTTAACAGTATTCATGGCCCCCTGTATTCATTTTCCAAGAACAATCACATGAGAGAATTTTTATTCATAAACAGGTTCTCAGAAAGAGAAAGTGCCTTAATGCTTCTATAAATGTATATGTGCAAGACTTCTGCTCCAGAAATGCATCCATCTTGAAAACTCTTGCTTCTCTCAGGAGCCATTCAAGAAAAAATACCCTGTGATTCAGACAACCAATCACCCAGCATAAAAAGTGAATTATCACTAACAAAAACCTGAAGTAATATTCATGATGAATAGTTTACAAATAACCCATAGGCTGAAACATATTTGTGCAAACCATTTATGTTTATAAATTACCGTAATCAAATTGGCAAAAATCCACACTTGTATGCAGAAAATTCTGAACAAAAAAAAAAGAGAGATAAATTCCTCAAATAAATTATTTGCTGCGAATATTTCCCACAACTCTAAAAGAGACAGACTACAGAAACTTTTCTCTCTCCGCTCTGT
The DNA here is from genome assembly GCF_013100865.1 of Trachemys scripta elegans. NCBI lineage: Eukaryota > Metazoa > Chordata > Testudines > Emydidae > Trachemys > Trachemys scripta. The sequence continues at coordinate 28,011,685 of NC_048304.1, forward strand.
GCATTTGGTTTGGGTTGTGAAGAGATCATAGGGAATGGAGGATAGTTAAATGAGTGTCTCTAATCCTGTCTGCTCTGCTTCAACAGGCCCTTGTGTGGTAGTGCAAGAAAATATCGTGTTTTTTTTAAACTATTGTACATGTGCTGAAATAATTAATTGATGCCCTCAGATTACCAACCATCTGCAACTTTTCCTTAGATGGTAAAACCTATATTTTAATAACTGGTTTTCATTTGTATTGGATTTTAGGCAATATGCCTTTGATCACTTAAAATAAAATATAAATGACATTGCCCTTCAAACATCTCAGCGGCTGGCACGCTGCCACCTACCCATGGAGAGCACTCTGCACTCGTGTGTCCATTAAACTGACACTGTTAGGTAGATTAGGCCCCCAAGTTGAAGGGTTATTCTAACAAAAATAAATGTACAATACCTGATATTAACAAAAATATGTTCATGATTTTCTAAAAATGAAATGAAAATAGTTATTTGGGCTCTTTTAATTTAACTTAAACATTCTCCTGCAGTGTTTACCCCCTAACCTTTCAGCACTGGCTGGCTGTGATGTCATGAACATTAAGGCTCATGAATCACACTTCAGCTCCTGGAATGTTAAATCTCAGAAGTTTACACAGCATACTTGGCCAGCACCCATTACAGCTGGAATTTTTGATTAAGTGAGTCCATAAAAAAACACAGAATATTTATAATAGGGAATCCAACTGAAAATGTATGAACACGGCAGGCCCAAAGTCAGATGGGGCCCCTTTCTACATCAAAACGGGGTGCTTTGTATCCTCTACAGCACTATGAAATATACACTCTCTTCATCCATTCAGCACCTCCCTAAAACTGAGTCTCCCAGTTTCTCTTGTGGAGGCAGGGTTGCTATCAAGAATTAAAGTAAATGGAAGGAAAGAAGTGCGGCTCCCCCTCTTCCACCTGGCTTGGGACAGTAGCAGCATCTCTCAGCTCCCCTTCATACATAGCTGGTGCACAGAGCTCCCTCTCCTGTTTCAATCTTGTTTAACCAATGGGTACAGCGACATTATTAAAAAGGTATGGGGTGAGGGCACTGGGTGAGATTTAGAGCTGGACAGGAAATGACTTTTTTTTCCTGAGAAAAAATGTCAATGAACATTTTTAACAAAAATTTTCTTTGAAATATTTCAGGTTTTCATCAAAATATCAAAAACCTTTTTTTAAACAAATTTTGGCAATGAAAACTGAAACCACTTGGTTTTAAACCATGTTTCAGTTGAAAACTTGAAAAAAAATAGGGGATTGGGGGTGGAGGAAGTGTTAGTGAAAAAAACAAAAATTTCTACCAAAAACAGATTCCCGCCCCCCACATAAAAAATGGGTTAATCCAAAAAGCAATTTTCACCAGAAAAAAGTTTCAGTGAAAATCTTTTGACTAATAGTGAGAATACATTCGTTTCACAGCAATGTTTCAAGGGACATCAAGAATATACCCAAAAATGCAGGGGAGGGGCACCCTTCTTACTGATTGCATCTGTCTGTGCCTACAGCCTTGCCTGTGCAAGGAACTACAACATTATACTCTCTCAGTTGACCATTGACTTTGAGAGAGCCAGGACTTTATGCAAAATCTATGGACAATAAAATGTTTAAAACAACTCCACATGTGGAAGCCCTGGTGACTTAAATCGGAACTTGAAGCAGGGAGCACCAGCATCTAGCAAAATTGAGTCCTAAATATTTAGGCCCTGATCCTCAGGTGATTTTGAGTATTGTTGAATGTAGCTGAGAAAATGGGGGAAATACATAGCTTTATATCACCTTTGGTTCTCAAATCCACAGGGCAATTTAGAACTACTCTAAATTGCACCAGTTTGTAGTGGACCCTTGGTTCCGCCAGCTGGAGATTGACAGAATACAGCATGCTCTGAGAATGCCTTTGCTATCAGAGTTAGAAAGGGGTGGCATAGAATCAGCTGTGCTAGCTCTGCCCCGCTGAGGATTTCAGCAGAATCCAAAGAAATCTTCAGCTGCCTTTTCAGTGTAGATTTAAGGCCCCTTTCCAGCTCCAAAGTGGAACAGGCCTCAGTGTGGACCAGGATCTGGTTCTTAATATTTTAAATCTTTAGATAATGTAACACCCACAAATAAATAGTAAAGCTGAAATTTCACCCTTAACTCTCCACTCTGCACCAAGGTACTAAAAGGTCTAAAATAAGTGTGCAATAATACAATCCAGATAGTACACACTGCAAAGTCAAACCATTACATTGTATGTTATGAATGGAAGATATCTTCTTATTTTAACAGTGGATAAAAGAAAAGAAGTAAACATGTATCTGACATCACAACACAGGTAGCAACAGCCCGATTAAAGTCAAATTCTGAGCTCTGTGTACATGGTTATAAGTAGTGTAGTAGCCTCCTGCGCTAGAGTAGTCTGCACTGAGATAACCAACCATGAGGATGGCAGGGCCCAGCGTGGTATGCGGACACAGGAGATCTGTAGCTGTTCTTTGCATATTCAGTGAAGACCCATTATGAGACAAGTAAGGAGTTCATGCAAATAAGCTCCTCCCTCCTTTCTCCACCGCCTCATTCTTAGCAGCCCTCCATAGATTAAGATTCTAGTTTCTCCTGAATTGTGCACCTGCAGTGCAAGGGGAAAGGGCTAAATACCTCTGCTCCAAAAATAAGATGACTAATGCTTTTGAGTGCAAAATTTTCCTGACTGGCTGGTAGTGTGGGTGTCCTTCAGTATTATGGGAATTGATTTTCTCTCCTGGCTGACAGCTCTGTTTTGGAATAGCAGCATGTGGGCCCTTGAAGGTTCCCCTTGTCTGCCTGACCATCAGTCAAAGAGAAATCTCCCCACACCTCTAAGCACACACACAGAGGAAATAGGTAAAGCAAAGTTCACAATCAGGGCCTATCCATCACCAGCCTCCATGCCCAGCTGTTGTCAACCTTATATTGCACTCTTGGGCAGGCGAGGAATTGTGTAGCTGTGTAAGCATTAAGCTTAGACCACCATGGCTGTGGCACTCAGCTGAGCTATCCAGCTCTGAAAGGCACCATGCCAAAGAGGGAGATACAGCCAAGATTTGGTCTTTAGGCTATTTTTCCATATGTATATTATTTACGCTGCAGTTCTCAAAAATATATTAAATATAAGTACTTCAGAAATATCAGAGCTTATCATCATGCAATTGAATATAAGTTTCAAATTTTGAAAATCAGCTTTATTCATTCAATCAATCATGAGGGCTTTGAAATACCCATTACAGCCTCTCATGGAAATTGATACTCAGGCAGTTTTTAAATAATCATTTCTGATTATTACACTCTGTTGAGCAAATTCTTATTAGCTCACCAACCACTGACCTGATGCAATACATTACCTCTATACAAGCTCTTTGGGTGCATCATTTTAGTGCACTAAGTGCACATGGTAAAGTCATTTCAGTATGAAAAATTGCTTGGAAAAAATTACTATGTACATGTGGTAGATGGTTATAAAGCTCAACGTTTTGGCTTTTCTTTTCTTTTCTTTTCTTTTCAAAACACACCAAACTAATTAGACCACCCAAAGTGTGGAGTAATCATTTACCAAGTTTTCATTTTTAAAATAAAGTTGATTTTCAAAGTTACTGGTCTATAAAACAATTTAAAGTATTTTACTGGCTGACTGCCATTTTGTTTTACACAGGTATAATTTCAAATAGGTCAAAGTGATTTAAAAAAAAATCAGAAAAATCTATTCACTCCCATTCTGAAAACTTATTTACCAGGCTCTGAATTCTTGAAGACAAGATAAGTGATAGCACGGAAGGTTGTTATAGAAATAGGCTTTGGATTAGGTCCCCATTGAGAAATGGTTTTGACAGGTTGAAGGGATTCCCCAACTCACTTGTCCTTGCTTTGAAGGAAGAACATTGGCTGAAAAGACTGTGGGTATTAAAATGACTACTCATTTCTGAGAGGAATATAGATAATCCAACCTGCAGACAAAAACCTCTCATAAAACAACAGGTAAGATTCTGTGCTAAGCATCTAAGGCATGGCACAGAATTTAGCCTGGGAGGGGAGCTATGATGGCTTTAAACCACCTTTGCACATTTTCCAATCCTGGGCTGCTGTGGGGCTGGAGAGGCCCCCAGCACAAAGACAGCCCTGTGGGCCTGTCTAAGTTATAACAGCCTCCATGACTGTCCTATGTGCTGCAGTCGTGTCTGGAATCCCCACAGCACTGTGTGCTATCTCACCCCGCCACACACACACATACAAAAACACCTCTCCTGCCCTGCTCCAAGCACACCCTTAGACCAGGATTCCCCAAGGGGATACTCACAAGACACCTACCTATACGTCTGTCTTCTGCAGTGCCTACACAAAAGGAATCCTCCCCTTGGGGGAATCAGGGCTTTTGGGCGACTTTACGCCATTTCGGCATAAAGGGGACACAGCAGGGATAAAGATCACCTGGCATATCTACTCTGTTATGTTGTGATAGTTCTTAATTTGAGGGCAAAGTGTGACATTTCTCCTTTCCCCGTGTGATGCCTTCTCTACCCTCATTAAGTCGTCCTTCCTTCCTTCCTGCTTATTTCCCACAGCAAGCCCTTCCCAACCTAGGCAACTGTGGTGGGAAGCATATTGTGCTCTTCGTTGTAACTATTAGGGGCAGAATTTATCCCGATAAGGGGACACTGTATCCTGTGTGGCTATGGCCTTGGATACTGTGAGACAAAGTAAGTCTTGGAGAAGGCTGACAGTGAGTTACACTCAGGATTAAATTAGCCTTATGTCGTTGGTGTCTGAATATATGTATCTCTTCTAGTTAGCAGCCCAAACCTAGTCTTTGTGCCAAGCCCAAGTAAACAGACTGGAACTGGAATGGGGGATGTTTTATGTCAATGGGTGGTAGTGGAATCTTCCTTTCTAGAGCTACAGAAGAGCCGCTTCCTGGTCACTGTTGCAGCCTAAGGACTATAGGCGCATCTGCAACTGGTGCCTCTACCATACAAGGAATTTTGTTGTTAGATCAGCATAATATTCAATCCACCAGCCCCTCATGCAATTTACCACCAACATCCCTGGCAGAGTGGATAGATACCAAATCATGAGAGGCCAATTCTCTGGTCAGATTTAATAATAATACCTTGAACTTTAATGCTTTACACATAAAGGTTTCTATTGACTTTACAATGATGGGTGTCATTATCTTCATTTTACACATGGGGAAACTGAGACACAGAGTGATGAAGTGACTTAATCAATAACACACAAAAGTAGCCGTGCCCAGAACAGAACCCAGGTTTCCTGACTCCCACTCCTGTGCCTTCTACACTAGATGTTTCTGAGTAATACAAAAAGCTCTCTACATCACATTCCTTCCTATCCATATTATGAATGTCTGAAAAGTTCTAGAAGTTATTTAGTCTCATAATGGGGTTGCATCCTATATATAGGTAATGTACTATACCAAGATAAACTACTAAAAATACACTTAGTTCTTGAAAGATTCAATCTTTACTAGTTTATTTTTCAGGGCAGACACCTCTGGAATGCAAGAAATGCCACATGCTGCAGTGCCCTTAGATAAATTTATTACCAGTAATATATCTCACTTACAACTTAGTAATTGCCACTTTTCAGTTTAATTAAGAAGCATGCAAACACAAATTCTGAAACTTAAGGGATGAGCTCAAATTCCAAAGGGCTACAGACATATCAACGAAAATTAAAAATAGCAAAGGGACCATTACGTAATACAAAAGGATCTTTGCAAGAAAGTAATAATGTAAGCAAACAATGATGCTCTAAAAGTTCAACATAATATCTGCATAATAAAATCTTATAAAATTAGAAACGTGAAATTATTCCACTATTATCTTCTACCAAGGTAATTATCTCAAAATTGTCATGTGTAATTTAAACTATCAGCTGCCACTACATAATTTGTGGTATATTTTCTCAGTTCTGTACACAGTAGAATCTGGATAATCCTCAATTTGCTAATTTGCAAAATTTATAATCCACAAAAGAAAATTGTCAGTCTCTCCCTATCTCTCAACAACAGGTCTAATAGCACAGGCTGCAGTAAGCTCTCATGTTTCTGAAAGATCACTGTTTTTATAATATCATTATATTTACAAATTATACCCTACTTGTCAGACTAAATGAACAATGGACAATCTGTCCTACTGTATCCTTACTTTTGTACTGTATTTAATTCCCTTGCTAATTTGCAAAAAAATTGGGGATTTGCAATAGGTATCCCTGTCAGTAGTCAAATTAACAAGATTCTGACATATACAGCATCTATATCCACATGATCCACACTTATATTTAGATATTGTGTAAAATAAGTCCAAATTTAGGCAAAGACACAGGTGAGTATCCATATATTTCTTAAATTAAATATGTAATAGCAATAAAAAACAGTGCTCCAGGTTTGTTTCTATTATACTTTTAAGCTGTCATCATTGGAAGGATGATATCTGAAAATAAACTGTACTGAATTTTTTGAAAGACTGATATTTCGCTAAATATTTATGCAAAATGTACAGAAAATAAAAAAATAGAAATAATATCGCTCTAGTTATGATTTGCGTTAAATGCTAAAATGCTGTTTTTACCATGTTTTGTTTTCACTGACAGTTCATACCTAATAGTGAAAAGGATACAATTTCTGAACCAAACCTAGGTGCCACAGATGAAAATTTTACACTTTTACTTGTCTGATTTCACCACTTACCTTCCTCAGATAAGAGCTATCATATTTTTGATGCAAATTCCAATAATTTACATGTTTCAAACTGGCAGGCAGACAGTGTCTTCCTAGAAAAGTTGCCACCCTTGCACAATCTCCAAATGAAATGATATCGCAGGTTAGAAGGATACAGGAGATTGGATTACCTGTCTGCACCAGATCATTGTTTCTAGGAGATAATCTATAAATTATTAATCCTTCTAATGTTCTTGAGCAACGTAAGGAGGGCTGTGTGTGACCTATTTCAACCTCTTGTGCCGCTGTTGTGGGAACAGCTTTATTGCACAAGGGAAATTGGTTATTTTCAGTGGCCCCTTAGTTTTATTGAATTATAAATGTAATTTATTGCCTTTTCTTTAGATAATAGTTAGTTAGCATCTGTTAGAAGAACCATAACTGTTGATAATACTTAAATCCCAAACTGCAGGGGAATAAATGTTCTTTTGTGTCATTATACTTGTACTTTATTAAATTACATGGTTTCAATAATTCAGAGTTTTTTTCTAATGCTTCCTGCTTCACATCAGTTCCTACAAGATTTTACCAGCTGCATGGGAAAAAACAGATAGCACATCAAATCACATTAGGTTGCTCTCCCTTTCTGATCATGTGAGGCCCAAAGGTGAGTTAATTCAAGCCTTCCAGCTAATCTGAAACAGAGGTTGGAACAAATACTGCTCTGAGTTTATATAAAATTATTTATTTAGGTATAAACATTTAAAAAGATGAATTCTTCACCCTATAATAGTAAATAAAGAAGAAGAAAGTCCATCCACTCTGCTCTATAAAACTTCAGAATTAGGGCTGCCGATTAATCATAGTTCACTCATACAATTAACTCAAAAAATTAATTGTGATTAATCGCAGTTTTAATCGCATTGTTAAACAATAGAATACCAATTGAAATTTATTAAATATTTTTGGATGTTTTTCTACATTTTCAAATATATTGATTTCAATTGCAACACAGAATATAAAGTGTACAGTGCTCATTTTATATTATTTTTATTACAAATATTTGCACTGTAAAAATGATAAACAAAAGAAATAGTATTTCTTCTCCTCATAGAAGTACTGTAGTGCAATCTTTTTAATGTAAAAGTGCAACTTATAAATGTAGATTTTTTTTGTTACATAACTGCACTCAAAAACAAAACAATGTAAAACTTTAGAGCCTACAAGTCCATTCAGTCCTATTTCATGTTCAGCCAATCGCTAAGACAAACAGCTTTGTTTATAATTAGGGGAGATAATGCTACCCGCTTCTTATATACAATGTCACCTGAAAGTGAGAACAGGTGTTCCCCATGGCACTTTTGTAGCCGGCATTGCAAGGTATTTACGTTCCAGATATGCTGAACATTCGTATGCCCCTTCATGCTTCAGTTCCAGAGGACATGCTTCCATGCTGATGATGCTTGTTAAAAAACAGTGCGTTACTTAAATTTGTGACTGAACTCCTTGGGGGAGAGTTGTATGTATTCAGCTCCGTGTTTTACCTACATTCTGCCATATATCTCATGTTATAGCAGTCTCGGATGATGACCCAGTTTGTCTGTTTTAAGAACACTTTCATTACAGATTTGACAAAATGCAAAGAAGGTACCAATGTGAGATTTCTAAAAACAGCTACAGCACTGGACCCAAGGTTTAAGAATCTGAAGTGCCTTCCAATACCTGAGAGGGATGAGGTGTGGAGCATGCTTTCAGAAATCTTAAAAGAGCAACACTCCGATGCAGAAACTACAGAATCCGAACCACCAAAAGAGAAAATCAACCTTCTGCTGGTGGCATCTGACTTAGATAATGAAAATGAACATGCATCAGTCTGCACTGCTTTGGATTGTTATCGAGCAGAACCTGACATCAGCATGGATGCATGTCTTATGGAATCGTGGTTGAAGCGTGAAGGGACATATAAATCTTTAGCGCATCTAGCACGTACATATCTTGCAAAACCTGCTACAACAGTGCCATGCGAACATCAGTTCTCACTTTCAGGTGACATGGTAAATGAGAAGCGGGCAGTATTATCTCCTGCACATGTAAACAAAACAAACTTGTTTGTCTGAGCGATTGGCTAAACAAGAAGTAGGACTAAGCGGACTTGTAGGCTCTAAAGTTTTAATTTTTTTTCATTTTTGAATGCAATTATTTTATGTGCATAATTCTATATTTGTAAGTTCAACTTTAATGATAAAGAGATTGTATTACAGTAATTGTATGAGGTGAACTGGAAAATACTATTTCTTTTATTTTTACAGTGCAAATATTGATAATAAAAAATAAATATAAAGTGAGCACTGTGCACTTTGTATTCTGTGTTGAAACTGAAATCAATATATTTTAAAATGTGGAAAAGATCCAAAAATATTTAAATAAATGGCATTCTATTATTCTTTAGCAGCGCGATTAATCACAATTAATTTTTTTAATCACTTGACAGCCCTAATCACAATTTACATTCTTACAAGTAAAAACTACATCAAAGTCATTTGTAGTGAATAAATATATAAATAATATATTTTACTGTATTGCACCTTTCATCCAAGGAGCTCAAAATACTTCACACATGTTGCTATGTATTATTATCTCAGTTTTAAGTGAGGAAACCAAAGCACAATAGTAAAACAACTAGCCCAGAGGTCCTAATAAAGTGTATCATTAGATAACACCCTGGTCTGAGTGCGTAACATTTGGCAAGCCAGGTAGGACATGATGAACTGCAAAAAACCATAGAATTTGTTGTTGTTGCCCCAGAAAAATATCTTAGATGTATATATCGAGCAGCCTCATTGTAGTGATAACAGAAAAGTGATTTCAAAACATGAAAATTAACTCTGGTAACCAAGGAAGGAAGGACACTAGAAGACAGAAGTGGTGACCAAATGGCACAGCTGAATACCTAACTTTCAAAAGCTCTCAGGAAAAAAAAATAGAAAATGTTGTTGCTTACAACTACTGTAGCTGGTAATAAGGTTTAGGAAAACATTCCTATAAAGGTGGGAAAATATTTATCTCAGCCAAAAATAAGCATCTATGATCCTGAATCTCTGTGTGGGGTCAGCGTCTGTCCATGCTGAGCACATTGCAGATTGGGGGCCTATGAGAGGTTTGTGATTCCTGGGACAGAGTGCAGTAAATCTTCAAGGAAAAGTCATTTTGCTTTAATTAATAAAAAGAGTTATTTGAATAGCAAAGAGTAGGAAGAGTCAGATTATCGGGGAACGTCAAGGCTACTAAAGCTAAAAGATCAAAGTGTACAACCCACAGTACGCTAAAGAATACAATTGAAATTTTTTTTTAAATAATCAACTTTAAAAATGCTAAAAATAATTATTTGCTGAAATTACAATTAAAAAAAAATAATTAAGTTGAACCCTAGCAAAAATCTGGCATTCTTACTTGTTGAAACCAGTTTAAGAGAAACCAATTTTTAAAAATGGGAGAAATAGGCAGCCCTTACCAAAGGGATAAGTTAAGCGTTAGCAGTCTGGCTCATGAAAGTGAAAGTAAAATAAAAATCTACAATAAGCCATAAATCATGAAAGCCATAATCAGGGCAGCTAGCTCAGGACAGAGCCTGAGCAGGGCCGGCTCCAGGATTTTTGCCGACCCAAGCAGCAAAAAGAAAAAAAGGAAAAAAAAAAAAAAGCCGCGATCGCGATCTGCTCTACCGCCGCCGCTTCTATCTTTTGGTACGTCTATACTTACACGCTGGTTCGGCGGCAAGCAATCGATCTTCTGGGATCGATTTATCGTGTCTTGTCTAGACGCGATAAATCGATCCCAGAAGTGCTCGCCGTCGATACCGGTAATCCTGCTCCACGAGAGGAGTAGGTGGAGTCGATGGGGGAGCCTGCCTGCCGCGTGTGGACCCGCAGTAAGTACCTTTAAGTTCGAATTAAGATACTTCGACTTCAGATACGTTATTCACGTAGCTGAAGTTGCGTATCTTAGTTCGAACTGGGGGCTTAGTGTGGACCAGCCCTTTGGCGGCAATTCGACGGTGGGTCCTTCGCTCTCAGAGGGAATGAGGGACCCGCCGCCGAATTGCCACCGAAGAGCCGGACATGCTGCCCCTCTCCGTTGGACGCCCCAAGCACCTGCTTGCTGGGCTGGTGCCTGGAGCCTGCCTTGAGCCTGAGTAGCAGGAGCCTGCTGAATAGTGCTCTTTGCAGAATCAGCAACACAGTATTGCTAAAATTAAAAGTAATTAAACTGAAAATGATTTAGTAAACAAGTAGTCCAAGTTACGAAACCACTGTTATGGTTCAAGAAGAAACATAGCTAAGCAACCTCAAGAAAGGGAGTATGCTAATTGCAGAAAATCGGAAAATGACAGTACTTGTGACCATAGTTTCACATGGGGAAGCAAAGAACACTACCTTCATGGACGTCATGCAAACTTGTCTCTGTGACTGCTCGACCAGAGTCTACTCCCAAGGAGACTTTTCATACCCCATGTACAGCGACTGGGCTTTTGAGAACAATACGAGAGGCACATACTGGGCATGTTCAATGAATTCTTCCAGTATCCTAACCAAAGCAGCGAACTGTTTTCTGGTGCATTCAGTCAACCAGGGAAGAAATACAAGGTGATTTCAAATTGAAGACTTTTTCTACCTAAGGTCTGAAGAAGAGTTATCAGAACTTCTGGGACAATTTTCATTATCATCTGCTCTGCAAAAGATAGTAAAACGGGAAGGGGCAAAAAGGAAGATCCCATAAACAGAGCTACCATCCGAGGAGCTGACCATCAATGGAGACAGCTTGTCCTGCCAGAAGCAGGCTATTGTTAGAGAATCGCTACCCTTTAGTTTGTTTGTTTTAATTTTACAATATGTAGTAGGATATAACTTTGTATTTTTCTATACTGTAAAACCTTGACTGAATAATTGAAATATAGAACATAAAGTACTTTTAATTTGTTGAAGCACAACAAATGGAAAACATCCTACTCAAACAGAAAACATCAAAAGTTCACTATGAACATCACCCCACTTCTGTCCATGTCAGTACAAGAACTGAAAGTATAGAATAATAGGTGAATATATTCCCACCATTAACTGCTGCATAACTCAAAGGAGGACAAAGACTTTCACAATATACAATAGCTATCAAACAAGCCTACCAGGATGCAACATTTACACAGAGGTCTAAGTTTGAAGCTAAGCATATGCTTCTGTGTACTTCAGGGCAGAGGAAGCAGATGGGAGCCCACACTATTCATTCATTTCTGATATAAAATATCACACAATGAGGCACCAGCAGAGAAGAAGGGCAAGGAGAACAAACTCACTAGAATGTGGAACTGGGGTTAGAGGATGAAGGAGGAAAACAATCCATTAACCAAAACTCCCACTTGATTCTGTTATCAGTGCTCTTCATGATTCACTTTTAATTCAAGATGCAGTAAAGAAGATCTGGCATTGCAGAAAGCTGCCCTTTGTCAAGATCTTCTCATTACGTTAGTTTGAAAGCTATGTTTGCTTTAGAGCAGGCTTGTCTGAGCCTGACATGAAGACAAAGATCATCCTCTTTGGTGCAGCTATTAGAAACATTACTGAGATCCAAAGTTCAAAAGGGTTTTTAATTTTTTTTTCCGCATTTTTCCTTTAGTCTCTAGAAAGTTAGACACCCTTTTTGTTTAAAATAGTTTTCAAATACTTTTTTTTTCTCTTTTTCATACCTGTTTTCCCTCCATTTAATATAGGAAAGAATAGTTCTCAACCACTTTAACTCACAATATACAGCATTTTACCTCATCATAGATGCCATTTTCTGCCCTTGTAAGCCCCCATTAAAGTTAACACACTTGGGGTTTGATTGTACCAGATAAACAGAGGCTTGAGTAAAGGACAATGTGAAGTGATACTGCCCCTGGGATTGCTTCAGGTGGGATTGTGTCACAGGAAGGCACAATCCTATCTTGAGTTTCTGGATGCACAGTGGGTGTGCAGACTGCACCCACCTTGAACCTTTCAAATGGTAATCCTTTAGGATAGGGAAGCCTGTTCTTCTGGTGCAGCCAGCCCTCTCAGCAAGCCCTGGACTCCTCCCTGCCCTTTTTGAGTAATGCAAGACTCCCAGGGCACCTGACAAGAAAAGTTCCTCATTCTTCTCAGGGGTATACATGGGGTGAGAAGGTTCCACTCTGTGTATCAGTACATGTGCACTTTACAGTCTGGCCCTTAATGAGAATCATGCAAGAATGCTGAAAAGCAGAATTTGGGCCTAGCTTTGTACACCTGCATCACAAATTATATCAACAGCACTCTGACAATAGTGTTTGCTAGTTTACTACTACTGCAGAGCCAATAGAAGACAAAACTTTACAGGTTATATCAGGCCCTCCGGCAGCAAAACCTCTGGAAGGGAGACAGAAAACCTAGGAACACCAGAAGGTTTACCTTGTAAACTGTTCAACTATTGCACCCCTCATAAGATTTGGGGATCAGGGAGGAGGTAGGACTTTGTACATTCCTTGTAAATAAACAGGATTTCATCAAAACAAATACCAGACTCCATTGTCAATTTCTACTCCCAGCTGGAACAACCTGCAGGGCCCCAGACTTTGACTAGCCGCATGGTCTAAAGGAGTAGCATCATGAAGGCTTTTCACAAAATAAAACCAGTTCCCTTAGATCAAATTAAATGCAGAAAATCCACAAATGTGAGATTTGCAAACCATTTTATGAATATTTTGCACAGTCCCCTACTACATATACAGTTATATTAAATAGGCTTTGGATGGGATATAAACCCACATGTTTCAGTGCAGCAACAAACCTCTAAATATAAGGGCTTAGAAAAAAAATATTGCCTGTAGGCAGGTTATTCCATAACTGTCAACTACAAGATTTGTTGTACTTCAAGGAGAAAGGATGGTCCAGGGGTTAGGGCAATAACATAGGGCTTGGGAGACCTGATTTCAAGTCCCACCTTTAACACAGATCTCCCATGTTACTTTGGGCAAGTTATTAGTCTAAGTACCCCATCTGTAAAATGGGGATAAGAGTTCTTCCTTGCCTCATAGTAGTGTTGTGAGGCTGAATACATTAAAGATCACAAGATACTCTGGTAATGGGGCCATGTAAATACCTAAGATAGATAAACTTGGAGTTTTGGCTACTGTCAGATACATAATATTGGACTAGTTGAACCACTGGTCTGATTCAGTAAGGCTATCTCTATAAACCAGTGGTATCCACCAGGCCCAATTTCAATCAAAGCAAATAAACTGAGGCTCCACCTCCATGTGTGCTAGAGGCATTACCCATATATGTCAATGATTAATGTTGTAGCCCTGTTGGTCCCAGGATATTAGAGATGAGGGTCAGATGAGCTTGTTTCTGTGCACATGGCATATCCAGATGTGGAAAGACTGATCAAATGGAGAGTGACCTGTGAATCTCCCCACTAGACCAGTAGCTCAAGGGAAACAAGCTCAGGGCCAGAATAAGAAGGCAGGGGACAAGGGAAAGCCTCACCCCATAAGTGCCTGGTTCCTTATTTTGTCCTCTCACATAATTGCCAACAAGGCCCTGAGGCAGCCACCTGCTCCTTCTCCTCCTTAGGGTGACCAGATGTCCTGATTTTATAGGGACAGTCCTGATATTTGGGGCTTTTTCCAATATAGGCTCCTAGTACCCCCTCACACGCTGTCCTGATTTTTCACACTTGCTGTCTGATAACCCTACTCCTACTCCTTCTTCACCCCAGCAGCTTTGTATTAACTGGGCACCATTACTGAGTGGGAAAGCCCTCCTGGTAAGCAAGAAGAGTCCTGCAGGTCTCTTAGCTGTGTGAGAGTCTTTAGGTGGAGCTGGAGCTAGCACACAGGAAATCTGAAATAAAACCCCATATGGCCATTTGCTTTTCAATCCCACCGTGCTGTCAACATTTTCTTGTCAGGGTTGGTGAATCCCACAGGACTCTTCGTCGCTTTTTACAGATCCAGACTAACATGGCTACCTCTCTGATACCTGCTAGGAGTGTGTACAAGGCTGTGGGGTAGCCAAGTCCATGGGAGGCCCCTCAGGGCTCCAGGGATACATCTCTACTGGAATGGAGAGTACAACCTCAGGGATTCAGGCCAAGGACAGGAATCTGCTGGGCCAGGAGTGGTGGAACCCTTGGGGCTCCAGAAGGCAGGGAAGGGGGGGAAAGGTCCTGCGGAGCTCCAGGGTGGGCGTGTTACTGGTTTTTGCAGAGGTGCCTGGGGGTGCAGGTAGGGGTGTCAGTCCCTCCAAATTGTCTTCAATAGAAGATGAAGCTGTTGCCTAATACGATGCTAATCACAATTTTGTAGCAAGTGCAGACAGGGATTAGTCGTGTTCAGCCTCATGTCAGACGCCACCCACAGGTCCGCACTGACCGCAGAGTCGTGTTCAGCTTCAGGCTAGCTAACACCACCTCATTTTCTAGGGCAGGGAAACTCTCCGGCCGTCCAGCTCGGGGCAGCTCCTTGCCAGGGAGGTCAGAGCGGGGAGTCCCTCGGGGCTCTGAACTCGGAGCTGGGGTTCCCTGGCACAGGTCCCCGTTAGGAGCTCTGTGGAGGTGGGGGGAAGGTACTAGCTCCCTGACAGCTTCCCGGTCGGCCTGTGGGCCGCAGCCCTGCGCCCAGCAGGCGGAACCAAAGCGCAGCGGCCTCAGGGCGGAACGGGCGGCGCTGAGGCCGCTGTGCCCGGGCGAGAGCAGGGAAGCTGCACACGTGACTCCGCGCTGGTCGCTCTCTCCTCCTCCCCCTCCGCTTCCTCCCGGGATCCAAGATGGAGTCGCTGAGTAAAGCGGGACAGGAGATGAGCCTGGCGGCCTTAAAGCGGCACGATCCCTACATCACCAGCATCGCCGACGTGACCGGCCAGGTCGCGCTGTACAGCTTCAGCCCCAAAACCAACGAGTGGGTAAGTGGGGAGCAGGATCCTGCCGTCTCCCGTCCCCTAGGAGAGCTACAGATCCCTCCCCACGCGTTCCCCGCGGAGGAGAGCTGGGCACGGGCCCTCCCCCTTCTCCCGGGGAGTGGACACCGACACACACACACATCCCCCATCATCAGCGCGCAGATATCGCCACTGACCCGCCCTGCCCCTTTCCCTGGAGAAACGGAAACTCCCCCCACCAGTGCGGAGTGGCAGCCCCAGCACCCCCCTTTCCCCTCCCGCCCCCCTCGGGACAGGAAGCCACAGGGTTTCGGGGCCGGTCAGATTGTGGCACTGTGGTTTGCGGGGTAGGAGCTGTGACGCTGCGAAGTTTGAGATCTTCACACCTTCCCTCCCGCCAGCAGCTCGGACTCTTCTTAGGCTGTGGAGACCATTTAAATCAGAGGAAACATCAGAAAGAGTGAAATGGAATGTCTGATAGGAAAGAACAGACTTTCCTTGTGACATTGCTTGAATGTATAAATATCTTCTTTCTGTGTGTTCCATTCTGTGCATCTGATGAAGTGGGCTGTAGTCCACAAAAGCTTATGCTCAAATAAATTCATTAGTCTCTAAGGTGCTACAAGTACTCCTGTTCTTTCAGAATGTATGCTGTTATAATTGTAGCAGGTATTGTAGTCTTGCCTGTTGCCCTTTATACTCTCACTGCTTTGTTTGTAGATGAGTGTGTACACACCTTTTTAGCTGTCGTTTTCCACTAGCTGGTAATGTTGAGGTTCACAAAGTATGGAATTTGAGAAATGTCGATAATGACTGTTCTGCTTAAATACAATTTCTGTTTCATTTCAAGAACGTTTTTCAGTTTTGAAAATAAAGGCCATCTATGTACACTACATTTCTACAAGTTAGTATGAATGTAAAGAGCTTTGGGGTTACTTTTAAAAAAATCTTGTCAAAGACACACAGGCTTCCAATTACACGATTGTAACTGAATAGCCTCTGGCCTCTGAGATCTCAGTCCTGCAAAAATTTAAGCATGTGCGTAACTTTCCACATGAGTAATCCAGTTGAACTCAGAGTTGTGTGCAGGAGTCAGATGTTATTTTGCAGGTGGTAAACCATAAGGGTTTTTTCTTTTTAGATACGTTTTAATGTATAAAACAAAGTCTGAAGAAGTGAGTTTTTTTACCCATGAAAGCTTATGCCCAAATAAATCGGTTAGACTTTAAGGTGCCACCGGACTTGTTGTTTTTGTGGATACAAACTAACATGGCTACCCTTTGATACTTAAAGTCATGGTGCATAGCGTACAATTATAATAAAAGATATGTCCAAAAAAAATCCCATTGTAACTTCTCATTACAAGATACATGTTTTACTTTGCAAACTAAAAAAAAAACTTGTATTAGTGAATATGGGGTTACTATAAAGAAAATACTTAATTTTAACTGCTCTAGTGAAGCTGGTTTGGAAGAGAAAGTAATCAGAAATTTATCATTGCTTTAAAATTGAATAATTGTTTTTATCAACAAGGTGACATGTATAACTACATATTTGCCTGAAAGGGTTAGCAATTCACTGAAAAGATAAGAGCTTAAATCTGAGGCCTATGATGTCAAACCTCTTTGTGAGAAGGTACTAAAAACTCTTTTCTTAGAATGCTGCATAACTGTGTGAGCAAACATATCCCTGAAATAACTATAATTGCTGTCTGTTGTAGGAGAAAACTGACATAGAAGGTACCTTATTTGTGTACAGAAGGTAAGTTATACAAAAATCCTTTACTGTAATATGTAACTATTAAGTTTAGATTTTGTCACAGTAGGCTTTTCAGCTAATTCTGATATTTGACCAGAAATTCACCTCCAACTGCCTGTTTTAAAAATAAATTTAGCAGCTAGGCATATAACTCTTCAAAAAGCACGTACACAACTTTTCAGTAACAATCTTGAAGAAAATAAATGAATAAAACGAAGAGAGAGAATCATAGAAATGGAAGTCGTAATTAGGTTGCTTTGTTAATAATTTTGGTAATAAAGCATCATTCGCTAATGTATTCCTGAGTGCTTTAAATGACCCAAGTGATGATGTTTCCTCTAACTTCCATAGTCCAGAAATTATGAATTATATAATTTATATTTTTTTCCAAACCTCTCTTAAAATAGTTTCCAGTGCATGGGTCTGCCATTTTCCACTGGTTGTGATACAGATGGTATGTGTGCAGCTTTTGGCTTTTTGATTTGTTCAACAGGTGACTTTGAGAGAAATGTCCCAATATTTCCTTAATGAGAAATAGCATGTAAATATCACCAAAGAGTCATCTTAAACCAAAGGCAAATCACTAATTTAACAATGAATTACTGCTCCATTATATGCAAGAAATGTGAATGGAGAACTAATCTATCCATCCTGAGACAGGCAGCAACCTGCTTCATATTACTAGTATTTCTTTTGTCCGTAGCACTGTGAGGTTCTGAATGTCCATTGAGCTCCATTCCTATAATCACTTGAGCAAATGCTTAATTTCACTACATGAGTAGTCCTGTTGATTTCAATGGGACCTGCTTGCAGTAGTAAAATTAAGCATGTGCGTAAATCTTGTAATCAAGTATGTTCAGCGCCTCTCAGGAGGCTCTCAGCACCCTGCATTATTGGGCCCTTAGTGAATGTGGCCATGATGTTGATGAAATCTATACAGCTAATCACATCTGATTATAATGTAGCAAATTTTTGTTTGTGGTTGTGTATTTTTCCTCAGGGTATCCGCACAATATGACCAGAAAAAAGTCATCTTGCGGCTATGTTCCCATAAGTGTTAAAAGGCATAGCTGAGCATAAGGATATATTATCATCTAATAATTTAAGAGGAAACAAATATGAAATTGTTTTGTTTTGACCTTCAAGTGTTTGCTTGCTTTTTTTCCAAAGCTAGACTCTAAAGCAAGTCTTACACAGAATATTTAGAAGTTAAATGTTGTTATGCTTGTCAAAGCAATTTTTCTATATATTCATTTTCTTTTAGGAACTATTTTGAGGTCTGGGGAAAAAAACTCTCCCTTTATGAGGCAAGTTGGGGTGCTTTTGGATCCTCTCTGAATATATTCCCTGCTCTTTTAATAATACTCAACTCTTAATGAAGTTGTGTCTATTTAAGGTAGAGGTAAATTTTGCCAACTGAGTTTTTTTTAAGAGAAAATATAAACATTCTTTTCCAGCTGATAAAATCTCATAAGCCAGCAAAGGTCTTTCCAGAAGACTTTAGGAAACTAGCATTTGCAATACCAGTTTAACCAATAAGACTATCTAATCCAATATCCTGTCTGGTAGTGCCCAATTCCTCTGAATCTCCTGGTAGGTACAAGAAACATATGAGAGAAGCGTCTTCCTAATTCCAGGCAGAAAGGGTCTGATCCCAAAGCCCAATTAAATCAATGTGTTTCCATTGACTTCAATTATCTATGGACAAGGCCCTTAGTGACTGTCCTATCCCATGAAACATAAGAGGTCTAAACCCACAAGACCCTGATCTTACGACGACTCATTGCCCAGTCTTACCTTTATACACTCTGGGTACGTCTGTACTTACTTCCTGGTCCGGATGTAAGCGATTGAGCTTCTGGGATCGATTTATCGCGTCTTGTCTAGACGCGATAAATTGATCCCGGATCGATCCCGGAAGTGCTTGCCGTCGACACCGGTACTCCAGGTCAGCGAGAGGAGTACGCAGCATCGACGGGGGAGCCTGCCTGCCACGTCTGGACCTGCGGTAAGTTCGGACTAAGGTACTTCGAATTCAGCTACGTTATTAACGTAGCTGAATTTGCGTACCTTAGTCCGAAGTGGGGGGTTAGTGTGGACCAGGCCTCTGAGTAGTTGCATTGACTTCAAAGGTACTTCACAGTACATAAGATTCAATATGTGCATAAGTCTTTTCAGGATTGTAATTTTTAATAATGGATGTCATCTGTAGTTAAATCCTGTTCTGAATACTTATTAAACCTCTTGGCCTCAATAATATCTTGAAGTCCAAGTTCAGCAAGTTAAAATTATAAATTGTATATGTAAAATTATAACATTTTAAAAAGCAAAATTTAAACTGAAGTATTTTCTTCAATCAGTTTTAATTTTGCTGCTTTTTAATTTAATTGAGTCTTCTCTTCTAGTAAGATGAGGAATATTTTTAAATTTGTTACTGCTATGATTTTCACTGTTTTGCTCACCAAAGGGGTCAGTTTTATCCATTCTTGCCATTACTTATGAAAACTAGAAACTTTTCCCACATAGATCACTTTAGATCATGTAAAGTACTTCTAACTATTAAAGTATCTTTTTTTGTTTTTGTTTACTCATCTTTGACTATTTGTTATGCTGTAGAAATTCATTTGAACCTATAAAATGTTTTCTTATGTGCATAGGCTTGGTTTTATATTGCATGATGTATTTGCTTTGGTGTATTTTCATGTAAACATGATTACATAACTAGTAACTATGTATAAACTAGATATATTTACTGGTTTCTGCATTTATAAACTTATCTGTCTATCTTGATAAAGTTTCATGTGACGGAAAGGAATAGAGTATTAGTAATGCTTGGTTGAACTGCATAACAGTTTGTCATAAAAATATATTGTGAAGGTGGCTATTTTAACTAAGCACATATGGCATTACAAATTATACTCTTAATCCATGCTTTGTTTTGGCATTTGAAAGCATAGACATGTGATAATATTTTTGCTTTAGTAAAAACTTGATATACATTTAACAAATGACTCTATTCTCAATGAAACAACAGGTCAGCTTCTCCCTACTATGGTTTTACGATTGTGAATCGACTGAATATGCACAACCTAGTTGAGCCAGTAAATAAAGACTTGGAATTTCAACTGCATGAACCTTTTCTTCTTTACAGAAACGCTAGCTGTGAGTATAGGTGTTTTAAAAATCTATTATATAGAAGTTCAAACTGTCTTCTGATGTAGGCCACTTTCAGGTTCTGTGATCTAATGGTCTGTTTCAAGCATAATGTAATATGTCAGATTCTAATGAAATGTCTGCGGCTATTTCCTTGTCTGTGCTACTTGATTTAATACAGTTATGTGTAGTTTTACCTTGCACATTACCTTGAAGTTGCTGTTTATTTTAACCGTTTTTATCAATGTAGGGGCACTATACATAGTTTGATATTCATCCTGTTAGATCATAAGTCAACCTTTTATTTTAGAAAAGGGATCACATATACAGGGTGGTATGTCGTATGCAAAATGGAATTAAAGTTTTCTGAAACTTTGTAGAACAATTCCGCTGCATCTGGTTATTTCTTATGTGTAAAACTTTAAACTTAAAAATAAAATAAAAATGTGACTGTGGCTTCTGATTTTATATGGTTTTAGTTTTTCACTGTCTTATTTTGCAAGTGGAAGGTGAGAGTATAGTCAGCTGCGTCATGGAAATGAGACTGCTTGTGGTGGGAACTGCTCAACTCAGGGGACGGAGCTTCTTTTCTTTACATTAGGATACAGTGGACTCATGTTTATACATTCCCTCTCGACACACATGTACAGAAATATATTATACCCTTTAACCATGCAAGGAAAACATTGAGCTTGAGCCTACGTAATAATATGCAGTATTATTAGGTGAAGTTTTATAATTCTCCATTCAGTGATTTTCCTTTGAGCCACAGAGAGCTGACCCCTTTAACCATCTCTCTCTGAGTCCAGCAGTGTTTGCTTAGCTCCATCCAGATCAATTTCTAAGTCTAAATACTAGAGCAGAGAGAGCTACATCTTGGCTTTATATTACATATGATTCTAGTTTCTTCTTCACCTCCCCTTCCTTTTCCCTTCCCGTTTCAGTTTTTGAGTTTTGGATTTGCTTCCTCACTTTTCCCTCACATATGTAAATTTCTTAAAACGTTTAGCTTCTCCCCTCCTATAAGAGAGGCAAATGTAGCAGACACAATCTTGAGTATCAAATCTGGGCTCCTCTGTATTATATCTTTCCAATTAAAAACAGTCAGTGGCAACACTTTCTGGAGCACAATCCTTCAGCTTGTATAAATTCACTACATGGGTAGGTAAACAGTGATTTTTGGTTAGGGGGCTGGGAAACAAAAGAGGGGTGTATTTCTCCTTCTTGCCTCAGCATCAGTGTATTTCCATTTCAGGTGTTATACCCATAGTGCATTCAATTAACAACAGAAAGAGTTTACAGCCGGCATTAATGCCTATTCTGTAAAGGTTTCAGCAGAAATGCTGCCAAGAAAGCCTTTGTCAATGTTAAACCATATTGTGATCATATTCAGAGGAAGGACTGCTAGTTGGGGAGAGAAAAATTACCTCTTATACTGTATAAAAATTGCGTTGTTAGAGGCCTACTGTACATAGGAAGTACAGTAGCTTTAGATTTTGCACAAAGAATCCGTTTATGATGGTTAATTAGGAGTTGTATGAGTAAATTGTCCTGTTGAGATTTCTGAACTTCCAGAATTTCCCTGACGTGCAAACTTCAAAGAAAACATAATATATGGAGATGTCAGGTTTTAAAAGAATACTGTTTCATAGAAAGAGTAAACCAGATAACCCCTTTGTTAAAGAAATAAAATGAGTGGGCTGTATCTGAAGAGCCTTGAGTTAGTAAGTTGTATTTTAGAGGGAGATCATTCATGACTGTTGCCTTAAATTCTTTTCCTCCTTTCAAGGTGCAACTATGTAGTAGCCCATTATCTTATCTTTGTGATAGGCTTTTTCTCTTACTTGAGGTCAAACAAATCGTGGGAATAATACTGCTCTGAAAGGAGAGTCTGCCCTTTTTCTTATACAGGTAGTTGGTTGCTTTGAGAAACTCCTGTGCAATTTCAAAGTCATTTGGAAAAGTAAGCATTATTTCCAGTATAATATAGTTGAGACAACAGTTTTGTTAGCTCCTAATTACAAGTTATGGGGCTACAGAGTAGAACTATAGAACTTATAAATATATTAGTTTACTGCATTTAGGAATGAAATTGAGGATTACAGGGATTAGGGGAGTGGGTGGGGAAAATTCTGGTCTCTCTATATATGCAAATTTCTCTACCCCACTCTCATCCTCATGGATTATGTTATGGAAAATCAGCCTCTTGTTCTTCCCTTCATGTTAGTAAAATTTAACAGCTCTAAAGAGGGAATATTTAAACATTTGTGCATTTTTTATCAAGTCAGCCAAGCATGATCACTAGAAATAATTTAGTATTGCTGCCTTTTCAGGGACTCACTTTTAAAATCCTGAACTGGCCTAATTACATACTCCCTTTGTTTTAGTTACTTTTTCACTGAATTTGATGAGGTCCATACATTGAGCACTTTTAAGCTAAAGGAAGGTACATTTCAAAATAGACAAGAAGCAGGTTCATTTATGAAACCCACTGTTGTAGTCTAAGTTAATGATAACTTTGTGCTCAATGTAATGAGGAAATCTTGTACTGATTATTCTGCTTCCTGAGCTGATGGGCTGGGAATGCCTCGTATTTCTCAAGAACTCCTAAAACCTCAGCCTATATCATGGCCACCAAAGCTGCTCCACATTTCTGATCCTGAAAGGAGTTTATCTGTTTCATTTATCATAAGAAATGTGGTCCTGCTGTGAGCTAGGGTTTGCACTTCCCTAGGGACATAGAGCAAGGGGTAAAAGATGGCAAAATAATTTCCTTTCACTAAGTTAAATGTTGATTTTAAAAAGTACCATATCAGTAACACTTTTAAAACACAGCAAAAACTGTGAAGGCAGTGGAATTGCAAAGTTCTTCACCGTGCCCTGCCATTATGCCTTGACCTGAAATAATCATTGGGGATAAGAGGTACCAGTTCAGTCTGTGACACCTCTGTTGAGACTGCCAGCATGGGAACTCCTTGAGTGATACAAATATCTATCGATTATGAACTGGATTGGTCTCATGTCAGCCACAAAGTAGCCCTCAGATGATTATTTTTATGCTGGCTGCTTTTGACAGGTAACTTGCCTGGCTGGCGGGGATAGTAGAAAAGATTTGCTTGTCAGGCTTTTTTGTAGTCCACACATTTCATAAAGCCCCCAAGGGTTATGACTTGCTTGCGCATTTTTCCTATGGCAGAATTGCTATGACTAGTTTATTGTGCATTAGAGCTGATTTGTAGCTACTGCAAAACAAAAACCTCAGATATATTGCCATATTCATCTGATGGTACAAATGGCCTTTAATGTTTTTAGTATTGGACTAATAAAAATGTTTCCTATTAAGTTGTTTAGATTTGTAATTAGAATTGAATACTAATCTGTTAGAGCGGTCTGTTTCTTCAGCAGTATTTTTTTTGAATACTCTGCATATGTCTGAAAAACATTTTTGTTGCACACAAATTTATTAATTGGACAGTTATATTCTCTTTCATGGGTTGTATTGTCATGAGGATGAACTAAGTGACCTAATATGTTTTTTTTTCATATAACTTCCGTTTTTCTAGTTTTTCATTTCATTTTTTCCTCTCATTTAATTTGTTTAGTCTTTAATGAGATCATTTATCCATTGTATCTGTCTCTGTGTGGTGTGTTACATGTACATTTTATTCTTTAAAGGTATTTGTTTTAGAACTCTACTATTTCTCTTTTTATATTCTTGAGTTAGGAAGATACATAGAAAAACTTTTTCCTATTTCAAATAATGATGTTTTGAGAAAACAAATGTAGGATTAAGACAGATTGTTTGCATCCTAGAACAGTACCAAAAACTCTTTAATCATTAGTGAGGCAAGTCACTGTCAGCTTCAAAAGTTGTATATAATACAGCTTTGAAATTCTAACTCTTTATCCATAATGTATCAGATCTCTCTGCTACAGAAATGACAACTTATGATGACTTAAGATCTTATTTGACATTATACCAATTAAGGTGATATCTTGGTAGAGTGGAATTATTACTAGACTAGATAACAAAAAGAAATATTCCATCTCTGTTTTAGGAAGTAGTGAATTTAATGGAGAAAGCATGAGAATGATCCCAAGTGTGAGAAGTAGAGTTATCCAATTTCTTCTAGTCTTTGACACATTTTGAATTTATCTTAAGATTTTTCCTATGGAAAAAAAAATCTTTCCATTGTCTCTGCCGGTGTGCATATTATACTGTCTCCTAGTACAGTCTATATATGTATGGGACTGAATATATATTGGTCAGAAAATATGTAACGTGGCAAAACTGTTTATATTTCCCCACTCCCGGTAGTGTTTGTTTGTTGCTGCTTGCATTGTGGTCACTTGTCAATTTCCCTTAATCTTTTTAGACATAAGGTGACTTATAGTTCATGCTGTTTGAGAAGTTTCCTTTTTTTCCCTCAAGAAGCATTTGAATCACACTGATAGCATCAAAACCAACCTTTTAAATGTATGTTTACGGTTGTCCCAGAATTTTGGTTAAAATCATACATTATGAGCTTTTTACAGAATTTCACACCCCATGATTTCTCGTCCCTTCATTTATACTGGTGGAAGTACATAGAGCAACAATATTATGCATTTGTAGTTTGAAACGTTCATTGTGTAGTTGAAGTCAGATCTTAACTTCATTTAAAATATGTGCCAGATAATGATTGCTCTGCAGTAATATTCTCAACAAGTTTAGTCTGCTTTACAGTGAAAGAAAATGAGTTGAACATTTTAAACAGTAATAAACTTACCTCTAAAAGTTTGCAAGAAGTATGCTTCTAATTCTGTTTCACTTATAATTTTCCCTTTGTATCTGAGGTCTTTTTCTTGATGTAGAGGTTTTTTAATCAAATCTAGTTCACTAGATAGGTCAGGAGAATTAATTTCCATGGTGCTGAAAAGATAGATGCTAAACATAAACTTTTAATATTAAGAAGAGAAGAAATATGGTACTGTGGTGTTTCCTTGCCTTAGTTCTCTGCTTGCCCTTTCCCAGTTCAAGGGTAGGAAAGCTAATGCAACAGAGAAGGTGGATCCTTGGGGGGTGGGGGTTTGCACTG
Organism: Trachemys scripta elegans; assembly: GCF_013100865.1. Lineage (NCBI taxonomy): Eukaryota > Metazoa > Chordata > Testudines > Emydidae > Trachemys > Trachemys scripta. Next base: position 28,037,319 of record NC_048304.1, read on the forward strand.
ATATTCAAAATGAAATCTGAACTACAAGCTGCTGTCTTCTTTGCTTGTCATTTAATGACCTTTTAAAGCTTAAAAAGTACATTCTGTATCCAGAACACTAAAAACCAAATTAGTTGTTTCATTTCACAAGATTTACAAAAAAATAAGTTGCATAATTGCTTTTAGTGCTGTGTGTCTTAGCCTTAAGACACTGTCCCATTATCATTCATATCAGCAATGTATCCAGCATAACATGTCTCCATGATTGCTGAAGGAGAATGGATCTAGAGCAACTGCATTAGCTCAACCTACTGGTCCAAGATAAGGAGGTAGCTGCTTGTTGCCACTTTTATAGAGAGAAGAGGTAAAATACAAGTGGGGCTTTTTGTTGTGGTTTGGTTTGGTTTTTTGAGAGGGGAAAGGGCATTCGATAGAGTTCAAGTTGAGGATAGTAAGAATAGTATGGTCTTTGAGACGGTGTTTTAACAGCAGTGACTTTCCTATTCTGGGTCACTGTTGTAAAGTAGTAATCCATGTTGTGGCTGAGTAAGGAAACTTGATTTGTCTCCGAGCAAATCCATTAACACTTGGCTTTTACGTGTAAGTTGGGTAAAGGATTTAGCACACACTACTAGTAAATCTGGAATACTATTTAGACTAGAGAATGTCTTTTCTGATCAGGTTAATTCATTTAATTTTTCTCTGGGACAACAGATTAAATAATTGTGTTAGGAGTTTGTTTCCCTGATTATCCTCAGTTTGTTCTAACCAACTGCCAAGAAGAAAGGTGCATGTTTCCTTTATTGTCCTTGAGTGCTGTGTTTTGAGGTTCCACACTTCACTGAGATGATATCTCTTTTTTGCTTTCATGTGAAATATAGAATGTTTTCCGGCAGCTGTTGTTAGGTCTTGTTTTATGTGATATTGGTTTTTCTGCAATTTTTCCTGATTAAAAACAATGGAATATGATACAAATATATTTCTCAAAGCCTTCATCCTGGAACTATAGTATTGTGCTCGTTTGGCAGGATAAACTCACCTTTCATAGCAATTTTTATTAATTTTTTTTCTTCTTTTTAAGCACATTTTGCTAAGTTATAATGGTTCAGAAAGAATGTAACAAAATAACCATGGAACAAAAAATACTGCATAGAAATTTTAGCCGGGCATTTTAATCTCACATTAGAATTAAATTAAAGATAACCAAATCTGAGTTGACAAATCAGGAATAAGTTATAATGTGGCCCAGGAATTATGCTAATTATGTTAAAGACAGTGTGAATATGCAAAATATAAATCTAACTGAAGATATTGGTTGATGGTGTGAAACAATGACAGCATTTCTGTCTTCTCACTAAAGACGTTGCTCAGCTTTCAGTAAATTTAAAATAAAAATAGAGGAAAAGCTTTAGTAGCGTGACATCAGTGGAAAAACTGGAGCAACACAATAATGGATTAGGACATAATTTACTACTTTATGTTCAATACCATTTAAACTAATTCAGCAATTGTGTCCATTCTGAGTGAAAATGAAATCAAATATTTTCTTGTTGCGCTAGGAAGAAAAGCAATTGTACACTTGGTGCCTCAGCAGATGACACTGATACCGTTGAATAGTGAAACTAGGTAATCTCTCACACAGAATTTTTAAAGAGATGCATAGTCTTTACAATAAATCCCACTAATCACAAGCAAATAATTTTGTGTTCAATTAGCCTGGATGTAATCAATGTAATAGAAAGGAGCCTTTACTGCTCCTTTCATTCGGGGCACATTTAGCAGGATTTTAATATAACCAGGAGAGAGTGCATCAGTTTACAAGGAATTAGTAAACACTCAATAATTTTGGTGCATCTGGTAAAAGGATTGTTAAGCAATGTCTTATATGTGCAACAATAAAATGCAGTAGTTTGCATATCAAACATGAACATACAATTCGAAACATGTTCAAAAATCAAATTTTAATATTAAATATTTATGTATAAAACATCTGATTTTGTGCTGTTAAAAAGCGAGAGGGAAAGTGAGTACCATAATTTCTGAAAGTGTCTGAAATCCGTATAGAATAGGTATCTTGTTAGTAAACCTTGTAAATAGTTTGGTAATCTGTTTTCCATCATAAATGACACTGACAGGCTTTCATGGTAACTCCCTATGACTCCTTGCCAGCAGCACAGAATGAAACATTATGATATGTTGGTAGACAGAGCAGATTTGGGATGCATTTCTGGTCTTGTGCTGGTCTGTTTCTGGCAGAATTGAGTGTTACTGTTATCATTTTCCTCCATTAAGCTATCATTATAGGTTCCTTATCTTTATTTCTCTAGCAAACATGCTTTTGAAGAATTTTTTTTCCTGTTGGCAGGTCTTCTGATAATGGAGTGGGGAAGGGGAAGATGCTTGTTTTATAATGCTAAATTATGCTACAGAATGGATTCCTGCTAAGGGAGAAATGGTTTAAAATGAAACCAAGCTTTTATAATGTTAAGCTGGCAGCTCAGATAGTTGTTTGGGGTTTTTTTTTTAAATTCTTTCTCAATTGTAAGGTTTTTTTCATAATATTTTTTTGCATGTATGAAGGCTCTCTTTACTGGCTCAGTTTCTGGCAATAGTATATTTCTTCAATTCAGTCATCTTGATTTTATGATTGAAGAAGGTTGTTGCCTGTCATCCATGCTGCAGATCCTAAACTTTGGGCCTCTTGCATGCTTTTTAATAAATTCCAAAGATTAGACCTAGAAAATTATATTTCAGTTTGCCTTAAACTGTATGTATGTTAGAATGCGAGTACAGTAGGTCAATCTACTTTGGTTGTGTGACACAAACCAGGAAGATTTTAGTTCGCGCCAGTAGCATCCACACTGAAGAGTTACAGCGCAGCACTTTAAGCACTGCTATTCACATTACAGAGGCTTAGTAAGTTACGGTTGATAAATTAAGTTTTCTGGATACCCATTGAGCTCTGATACGAAATTATTTTGGCCTATCTTAGTATGAATTTCAGTTTGAGAATTTTTTCCTTTTGAATGTGAAGGATAGTTTAACCAAATAGTGGCTCAGACATCATATAAATCTTAACAAGAACTGCAATATAAAGATAGTGGATTTTTTTTTTTAATGTTTTTATTTTTATAAAGCAACTTCTCAGATGCTTGTGGCATGTAATAGGATTTAATGGAGATGGACATGTGAATAATGTATTTTGTGGTGTTTTTGATGAAGTGGAAAACTGCATTACCACCTTTGATAGGTGGAATCTTTTACTCACATGTAGTGAGGTCAAGGGCCCCTTTTATGAGGTCGAAATTTTAGAAGCTAGTATCCTTTCTGTGACATACAATAAATAAATGGAAACATTTTTGTTGCTTTCAGTATGGAACTGCTTCCAATTAAGGCTAGAGATAAATGTTATTGACAAACTCAATAAAACAATCTTCCAACCCAGGAATCTGTTCACTACCTGTTTGCATTCCATTTGTTGGCTATGAGTATCTGGTAAACAAATGCATTAAGTACAACTAGAAAATCCAAATACAATTCTTCTAATAAACCAAATCTCCATTAGGTGTGTTCCATTTGCAAATTACAATATCTAAAAACTTGGCAAGGATATCTTTCAGAGAAATAGCTTATTTCAATAGAATACAGAAATATTTCTAATCTTGAAAGATTTTAATGGGTTACTGAAATGATTCTGTCCAGAATCATGAAAAAGGTCTTTGTCTGTTTTGAAGAACCCCTCACTGTTTGTGTTACTGAACTTTACAATGACCCTGTGAATTGATATTTTTCTGTTTAACTGTAATTCAGTTGCAGTGTACTTTAGCTAAAGTATTACTGTAGTTCATACACTTGGCAGATGCTTTGAGCCATCGCTTGGAAAGACCATCTTTCCAAAGGCATGGGTTTCTTTCTGACTGTTCCATCGAGGGTGGAATGAAATATTATTTTTGAAAATTACTCCATTTCACTTGGTGTAACTTTCAACTCCATGTGATTTAGAACCTGATTCAGCCAAGTTTTAGTTGTACTGATCTCATGATGAAAATTAAGCATATACTTAATGCCTTGCTGAATCGGAGCCTTCATGACCTCAGCTAATCTATGCTTACTAAATGTTAGGAGTAGAGTCTACCATGGACCTAGCATGAAGTAGATCTGTAAACATAAGACTGGTACGACTGGAATTTCAGGGCTGCCTCCCTTGCGCACAGTTACATTTCCAGTGGGGAGAGTTTTAGATGAGTGAAGGTGCCAAAAAAGACTAAAGCTTAATTACCACACTGGAGTTGAAGTCTCATTAAGGCAGTTTTATGTGTGACTTAAACTATTACTGATCTCTAAGCAACAAACTGAAATAGTTCATGGTTTTATTTACAAATATTAACTGGACTAGAACTACATAAGTGCTAGATGCTCTTGATGATTTCATGATTGTTAAGCTGTAACATTTGGAAGATGTATAGTACTTGCAAAACTAAAGTCATTTTGTGAATGAAAAATTATTTTAATTTTTTGTACATTTTAAGGTGCCCAATTAAATGTAATTTCCTAGCCTAACTGATTTTGTTGTTTTTCATGCCGCTTCTGCACACACTAGTATTCCTAATTACCTGCTAAATGATACTCATTCATGCATAGGATAGATGAGTGGAGATTGATTGTAATCTGTGTATTTTAGTGCTAGTGGGCTGCTACTCTGAGCTGTTTTATTACCACATGATTTTTGACAGTTTTGTCTTGTTTTCTTTTTATGTTTTCAAGTGTCTATTTACAGTATCTGGTTTTATGACAAGAATGACTGTCATCGAATAGCAAAACTCATGGCTAAGTAAGTACCTCGTTTTTTATTTTTCCCCTCCAATGTCACTTACGTAATGTTCTCTCAATTTTTACTGTGAAATATGCTTTTTATATTTAACATTTTTAAAATCAAAACTTTGATATTCTCACTACTTCTCTTTAACTTTTTGTAATAGCTAAATCTTTAATTCACATTAGAACTTAGAGCATCAGAAGTCTTTCAAAAATGTTAAGTTCTTATAAATACTTGAGGTAAAACAAGACAAAATCAATAACTTGCCACCCTTCCCCATGCCCATCTCCCCAAAAATATGTGCACATGTGTTCTGGGTTGTTTATATATTTTATACAACCCTGCCTGAAATAACATCAGGGTAACCTAGATGGCAAAATATCCACACAGACAAAAAGGAGTCCAACAAATAAGTTGAGATGATTAACAACTTGAACAGTGAATGCATTTAATTACCAGACCAAAAAAGTGAAGATTTTTGTGTTGCCTGTTAGTTCTGTAGTTTTTGAGTTTATTTTTTTCCTATCTAGAAGCCAAGGGATGAGGGAAATGGGTGTAATCACTGGTGATTGGAGAAAGGTGTGGGGCTGACTGGTGAGAGTGAGTGGAATTATGAACTGTTAAGAGGGTTTCTTTGTCAGAGTCCAGAAATTTGCTGGAAGATGGGTAGGAAGGCCCATGTAAAGCTGGCTACCTCATCTCGTTCTACAATTTTTAATCTTCATTGTTTAATTTACTAATATGTTTTTGCATTCTAACTAGAGTAAATGTTCAGCAGTTTTCACAATACTGCAAACAGGTGACTAGTGTTAAACTCATATAGTACTGAAGTTGGTAATTACTAATCTTGATACAGTTTGCCTAAAGTTGAGGAAAGTGGTGGTAAGCAACTAGAATGGAACAAAGTAACAAAAACAGTTCCTCCTTTAAAGCCGGATGTAAACATTGTGCGGAGTGAAATAGCAAAATAGAATTTAAAAAACTTGTCCAGCCAGCTTAGCATCAAAAGAGTGTTTTTTTATCACATTTGTATTGGTTTGGTCAAAAATTCGTAATCCGGTCCTGAAAAAGCAAGTAAGTTGGTAAAACCATACAGATACCAACTTTTATTAATAGAAGGACAGATTCAAGAGACTGTTAGTTGATTGGGGGTCTCGATAGCTGTGGTCTTACCTTACAGAACTGCAAGCTTTTCATTTTGGACACTATATGTGCCTTTTTATATTTGAAGAATAAATATGCTTCAGTGAACCACATAATATGAATTTTGTTTTTTCTAGGGTTATCAAGTGATTAAAAAAATTAATTGTGATTAATCGCACCATTAAACAATAATAGAATACCATTTATATAAATATTTGTGGGTGTTTTCTACAATTTCAAATATATTAATTTCATTTACAACACAGAATACAAAGTGTACAGTGCTCACTTTATATTTATTTTTATTACAAATATTTGCACTTTAAAAAAATAGTATATTTCAATTCACCTAATACAAGTACTGTAGTGCAGTCTCTTTATCGTGAAAGTTGAACTTACAAATGTAGAATTATGTACAAAAAATAACTGCATTCAAAAATAAAACAATGTAAAACTTTAGAACCTACAAGTCCACTCAGTCCTACTTCAGCCAATCGCTCAGACGAACAAGTTTGGTTACAATTTGCAGGAGATAATGCTGCCCACGTCTTATTTACAGTGTCACATGAAAGTGAGAAAAGGCATTCGCATGGCACTATTGTAGCCGGTGTCACAAGGTATTTACTTGCCAGATGCGCTAAAGATTCATATATCCCTTCATGCTTCAACCACCATTCGATAATGATCCAAAGCAGAGTGGCCAACACATGTTCACTTTCATCATCTGAGTCAGATGACACCAGCAGAATGTTGATTTTCTTTTTTGGTGGTTCGGGTTCTGTAGTTTCTGCATCGGAGTGTTACTCTTTTAAGACTTCTGAAAGCATGCTCCACACCTTGATCCTTCTCAGGTTTTGGAAGGCACTTCAGATTCTTAAACCTTGGGTCGAGTGCTGTAGCTATCCTTAGAAATCTCACACTGGTACCTTCTTTGCGTTTTGTCAAATCGGCTGTGAAAGTGTTCTTAAAATGAACATGTGCTGGATCATCATCCAAGACTGCTACAACGTGAAATGTATGGCAGAAAAAACAGAACAGGAGATATACAATTCTCCCCCAAGGAGTTCAGTCACAAGTTTGTTTAATGCATTATTTTTTTTAATGAGCATCATCAGCATGGTAGCATGTCCTCTGGAATGGTGGCCAAAATATGAAGGGGCATATGAATGTTTAGCATATCTGGCATGTAAATACCTTGCAACGCCGACTACAACAGTGCCATGCGAACGCCTGTTCTCACTTTCAGGTGACGTAAATAAGAAGCAGTCAGCAGTATCTCCCATAAATGTAAACAAACTTGTTTATCTTAGCAATTGGCTGAACAAGAAGTAGGACGGAGTAGACTTGTAGGCTCTAAAGTTTTACATTGTTTTGTTTTTGAGAGCAGTTATGTAACAAACAAAAAAAATCTACATTTGTAAGTTACACTTTCACAATAAACAGATTGCACTACAGTATTTGTAGGTACTATTTCTTTCATTTATAATTTTTATTATAAATATTTGCACTGTAAAAATGATAAAGTGAGCACTGTAAACTTTGTATCCTGTGTTGTAATAGAAATCAATATATTTGAAAATGTAGGAAAAAATCCAAAAATATTGAATAAATTTAAATTGGTATTCTATTGTTTAACAGTGCAATTAATCACAGTTAATTTTTTTGAGTTAATCACGTGATTTAATTGCGATTAATTGACAGCCCTAGTTTTTTTCATTTAATAAAACCTCCAATGAGATTTTTTTTTTTTTTTTTTTTTTGGAGCTATGAAAAATCACAACCCTGATTTCAGTTAGAGTAAAACTAAAGATCTGATCGAAAGCCCATTGAAGGCAGTGGAAGGAAGAAGATATTATTGGTGAGATTTTTGGATACCTGTCCAATATTTTATTAGAACTTCTATCTTAATTTCTTAAAGACACAAAACAGAGGGAGAAATTACTGCCCTTCGACCCTCCGTTTTCAAATGGAGGGGTGAGAGGGACGAGTTTTCATAATACACACTTAAATTAAAATCCTGGTTAATGTCTTTGCGAAAGGGAGGGGAGAACTTTCAACTTCATGCTCTCCTTCTGCCTGCCCTCTCTAAGTTGCTTTCTCTGGCTGTGTGCTGGCTGTCTTTGAGCTTTGGCAATCCCTGTGCTGCCTGGATGCTTTAGTCAATAAACTTATTGTGCAGTGATCCCACTTCTAAGTTAATAGAGCTGTCACACACCAGCTGTTAAGATCCAAGTCATGAACGTTTGGAAAGTTACAGTAATATAGCTAATTCTTAAATAGGAGAGTAGAATTTACTTAATCCAAAAATATTCTTTCCACCTGTATTTTTTCTAAAGCGTCTCTTCTGATTGTCTGTAACTATTAAAAAACAGCTACAAAAGACTTCTAGCTTTAGATGACCTTCAAAATTTGTGTTTTTGCAAGAGTTTGCATCAATCTTTTTTTAATGTATATGTACGTATTATGTATAACGTATTGAAAAAACTTATTTGATATGGCATGTATAAAATACACATTTAATTTGATATGCACGTCTGATATATTTAGAGCATAACAAAACCTGAATATTAAAGAAAATTAAGGAATTGTAATTGTCCACTGCTGCGTTTTAACTATTGCTTTTATAGTTCAGCTGTGCTCTGGAAGCTCCTTTTTCTTTGATGTGAATGGTGTCAGGGAGATTTGCCCTTCGAGCATGCTCAGAAATTATTCTTTTTCAGTCAACCTTTTATTTAAAAGATTTCCCCCAACATAGCAAAGGCATTTGCTGCTGTTAAGGATTGTGTACCGGCAAAGTTTACAACTAAAGCTGGGTGGGTTTGTTTTTCTGTCTTTGGTAGCCCTCACTAAAAAACATGTATTTACAGTTTTGTAAGGTGGAAAAAATAACCCCGTCTCTTAAAACCCACCAATGACTGACCAAAATTTTCTCAAAACTCTGGGGTGGGGAAAATTAATTGGTTTTGGCTAAGGCTAAGCTTGAGAAGTAACTGCCCTAACGAGCTGGACAGGAACCAGATTTCCATTTAATGGGAAATTCTATATGTTCTTGAATGGAACGAGTGCTTCAAAATTTCCTGTGAAATGAAATTCCCTCCCCAAAATTGTTTTGAATTTTTTGATGAAATTATATTCCAATTTTAATGGGTTTTAATTTTTTTAAGTAAAAAGTTTCTAAACAGTCATTTCAAAACAAACTGATTGAAACAACGTTCCAAACATTTCACAGCAGAATGCTTCCATATTATCAAAATGTTTCATGTGGTGTTTTTTCAAAAATGAAAATTAGTAGAAATTGACGTGTCTCTATAAAATGTTTAGCTTTTGACCAATGGGCTTTTTCTGACAGAAAAATGTTCAGTCTGAAAACTCCCAACCAGCTCTAGCTGCCAGTATGAAATCAGATGATCTGAATCTTCTCTTTGCCCTCAACACAGTGCGCTTAGGCAGTGTTACTGTCCAAGGTTCACCCTGACGTCTCCTTTTATTAACTTATGTGACTTGGCTGTTCTTATTCCTTTTTCCTGCAAGACTTGTTGATTCATTACTTAGCTCTACTTTTGTCTGACTCTCCACTTCCTCCTGAGTTTGAAGCTACTGAAATCCATCTGCTCTGGTTGCCAGAGAGGTCAGCTGACTAGCTCTGTATCTCCATGTAGGGTTCTAGAACTAAACATGCTGTCATATGCTGTCTTGGACATAGAAATTGTATCATCCAAATCAGCAAATGTTATAACACTTAGAAAATATCTGGCAGAACAAATATATAAAACTAGGGGTTGGCATCCATATTATGCCTTTTAGTGAATGTATGTCTGCTAATGGGGAGAAATTTAAATGCAATATAACTAATGAAATGTAAGGCAATCCAGCAATTAAATGGGCAGTTTTTGTGTACCTGTACAATTAAATGGGTATAAAGCTGCCTTGGGTAACAAACTGGGAAAGAAACTGTGTTCTTCTGCCTCTTTCCTTGAACTGTATAGCCAGCTGTAATGTCTAACCTTACTTTGAAAGAGCTTTTCCAAAATCAAGTGAAACAAATTAGCTTAACTGATAAACCTTCCAGGGAAAACTTTTCAGATTTTTAAGCTTTCTTTTTAAAAATAAGAATTAAAAAGGTATACATAAATAGCATACTTACTGGACACTCTGTAAAATCAGCAGAAAGAGTTAACTTATCCTGGAACCCTTTATGACCTGAAAAAAACTGAAGGGTTGAATGATTGACATTTTCTGTGATTGTTATGATGGCACCTTTTGGCTTTCCCATCAGCCATTAGTTACACAGCATAAGATTTCTGAAGTGACATGCCAGCTCCTAAGCTCTACCCTGTCTACAATGCTTGTTTTTCTTGAAAGACTTTATTAATGCAGACTTTAAAAAAGGCTTTTAAAAGGTGTTGCGTTTACAATTTATTCTCTGAAGTAATGTATTTGTATAGCTATGTCTTATGAACTATTGAGAGTGAAAATGTATGCCACGTTTACTCTCCTCACATCACTGAAATGCATTCGCCATGTGCCTTCTCTTCTTGCACCTGCACTCCCTTAGATAGGGAGATAGGAGAGCGGGCTGTGAAAGGGCTAATGGTGTGATGAAGAACCAGCTATACCAGTACTAATGCATACGTGTACAGAGCTGCTTTATGGCAGTGGTTGCAGAGTTAAAGTATTATGTTGCTTGAATTTAGCCTTCCCACTAAAGATTTCATTATGTAAATACAGCTCTAGTGAATCTTGGATGCTGAAATGTTTCAGATGAAAGTTTTGGGGGGGTGATTGTTGTGGGTTTTTTTTTTTTTTATAGTTTAATGCTATAAACTCGATTTCCCTTCTAATTGTTGCTGATTACCAAAATATATGTAGGAGAATCTTTCTTCTAATAGGCCTGCTTTTCCTCCTGGTAGTCAGTAATGCCCCAGCTCAGTGTTTGACATCATATTTGCTTCCATTCCTACATGCAGTAAACACATTTTCTTGGTACAGTCTTTCACAGCCTAATACCAGTTGTACAACCTTTTAAATTATAAATATAAATCCCAGATGATAATTTTTGAGAACAGCAGCAGTTCTTCAAATGAGCTGGTTAGTCAATGTAACACACTAGTTGTTGTCCTCAATGACACAGAAAAACAACTATTTGAATATTCCTGCTATAATCCCGTGAAAACTGTTTCAGACGGAGCAGCTTTCCTATAACTTTCCTTTGTTACATATATCTTGTAATCCTCCTAAGAGGGCTGCTCAGGCCAAGGCAGTTATCGCATCTCTCTCTAAAAATACATCACCTAGTGAACGAACTCGTGTCATATCTTTTTAAAAAAATATTGATCTATGGTAGCCTTAACTTCAGTAGCTCACTTGCCTTTATGTCTGACCCTTAACATGTCTTCCCCCCCCCCCTGTGTTTAAGCAAAAAAAAATATTGAGGGGTAGGTTTACTGGGGATTAATGACTGGCTAGGAAGCATTGAGGGCTCAAGGCCAGTAAACCCAGTCGGTGTCATGCACTGAAGTAGTTATTGCTGCTAAAAATTGATATGAAGATTTTACAGTATTATGTTAATAATATTGCTGAATGCAGTGGTATTGTAGCAGTGTTGATCCCAGGATGTTAGAGAGACAAAGTGGGTGAAGTAATATCTTTTATTGTACCAACTGTTTGGGGAGAGAGACAAGCTTTCGAGCTTATACAGAGCTCCATGTATCTCTCTCCCCAACAGAAGTTGGTCCAACAAAAGATATTACCTCACCCACCTTGTCTCTCAAATAATATTGCTGTTATAAAATTACTAGGATAACATTTTAGTGGAGTCACTTCATGGTTGCATATCATGCCCCTCAGTCCCCTACATCCTGTTTTAAAATTGAAGATTGCAGATGTTTGCAAGGCTAGCAGGGAAGTGAGAAGTAGTGGGTCATAGGAGGACATCTCCTCTACAGCTGCAAGAAGCAGTGAGTGGGAGAACTGCAAGGAGGTCTGAAGGAAACCAGGAGCTCACTCTTTTCTCCAGAGGCTAGAGGGGAAGTTGGTGGCAGCCTGCTCTTATATCTCTGGCGCTGAAGAGTCTTTATAATGAGGCCATCCAGTGGCAGCCAGCTGCCTTCCCCAGTGCATGTGTTTTCACAGCAGGCCAGATCCTTAAGGGTATGTCTATGCTGCAGTTGGATGCCCATGCTAACTGACTCGGACTCAGGCTGTGTGGCAGTTTAATTGCGGTGTGCACGAACCTGAGCTTTGAGACTCTCCCACCTCTCGGGTCTTACAGCCCCGGTTCCAGCCCATGCCTGAACATCTACACCGATATTAAACAGCTCCTTAGTCCAAGCCCCATGAGCCCAAATCAGCTGGCATAAGCCAGCTGCAGGTTTTCAATTGTAGTGTAGACATACCCTAAGTGTAGCCAGGCACACATTTTATTTTGGTAGATGATGTGGCCAAAAATGGAGAGGCTGTGCATTAGTCAGTGAAGACCGAGGAACCATGCTACTCCGTTTACAATGCAATTCATGTGTTCTTTGTATAATCCATGTTTAGGTATCTACAAATTTATTTTATTGTAATGCAGAGGCAGTTCATATTGCAGAAAAATTTTGTGGGACACAGACTAGTGCAGTCTGGGTTGGATGGTAATAGTAAAATAGTCAAACTGTCAGATGGACTGTACAGATTTGGTCGCAAATGCATAGCTCTGATCAATTGATGTATTAGCTTTTTATTCACACAGTACAAAATGTCTTCATAAATGGTAGTGTATCCATTTACTGCTGCATTCTATATGACAGATTCTTTCCAAATAAAATTTCTTTGAAATCCAATTTCTTTTCCCTCTTCTCTTCCCCATTATAGAGTAGTACAACAAGAAGCTCAAAGATCGCAGCAAGTTTTACATGACAGAAAGAGTCCCAGCAGAACTAACGGTTGCAGTGAAAACAAACCCATTGATATCCTGGAAATGCTTAGCAAAGCCAAGGATGAATATGAACGAGTAAGGAAACTTGTGGGGAGGGAGGATTATCTATATTAGTAATGTAAAACTAGTCCAAGTACATCTGATTAAAGACCTAAGGTAGATCTCATTGAAATCAAATGGAGCTTTGCCTTTGCCTTCAGTGAGAGTTGGATCAGAGCGTAGTCGGGCAGTTTTGTACATAAGCATTATAACCTGTATCAGATTTCTTCAGTAATTCTTTACATTTCAAGTTAATTGCATTCACTTCTTGAGGTTCCTTTTTTCTTACAATAGCAGTTCTAAAGTGAGATGCTTAAGTAACACTTGTATTAAATTGTAGATTGAGGTTCCCACCAGAGGAGTACACTATATTTTTTTTAAGATCTAGTATTTCACATATAATTTTAAAACTGGACATTAGGAAATAAAAATTAAAGTTGTAATATTCTGATTTTGTTGTCTTTTCTGAAATTGAGATAAAAGTGATTAAACACACGATACAGTATTAGAATTATAGAATATCAGGTTGGAAGGGACCTCAGGAGATCATCTAGTCCATTCCCCTGCTCAAAGCAGGACCAATCCCCAACTAAATCATCCCAGCCAGGGCTTTGTCAAGCCTGACCTTAAAAACCTCAAGGAAGGAGATTCCACCACCTCCCTAGGTAACCCATTCCAGTGCTTCACCACCCTCCTAGTGAAAAAGTTTTTCCTAATATCCAACCTAAGCCTCGCCCACTGCAACTTGAGACCATTACTCCTTGTTCTGTCATCTGCTACCACTGAGAACAGTCTAGATCCATCCTCTTTGGAACCCCCTTTCAGGTAGTTGAAAGCAACTATCGAATCCCCCTCTCATTCTTCTCTTCTGCAGACTAAACAATCCCAGTTCCCTCAGCCTCTCCTCATAAGTCATGTGCTCCACCCCCTAATCATTTTTGTTGCCCTCCGCTGAACTCTTTCCAATTTTTCCACATCCTTCTTGTAGTGTGGGGCCCAAAACTGGACACAGTACTCCAGATGAGGCCTCACCAATGTCGAATAGAGGGGAATGATCACATCCCTCAGTCTGCTGGCAATGCCCCTACTTATACAGCCCAAAATGCCATTAGCCTTCTTGGCAACAAGGACATATTCATATCCAGCTTCTCGTCCACTGTAACCCCTAGGTCCTCTTCTGCAGAACTGCTGCCTAGCCATTCGGACCCTAGTCTATAGCAGTGCACGGGATTCTTCCGTCCTAAGTGCAGGACTCTGCACTTATCCTTGTTGAACCTCATCAGATTTCTTTTGGCCCAATCCTCTAATTTGTCTAGGTCCCTCTGTATCCTATCCCTACCCTCCAGCATATCTACCACTCCTCCAGTTTAGTGTCATCTACAAATTTGATACTGGCTGCCAACTAGACATGGAGCCATTGATCACTACCCGTTGAGCCCAACGATCTAGACAGCTTTCTGTCCACCTTATAGTCCATTCATCCAGCCCATACTTCTTTAACTTGCCGGCAAGTTAATCCGCTGTCTTATCTCTTTGACAGTATTTGTAGTCTTTGGTAACAAAGATATATCATGGAGCAGTTCAGGAGAAATGAGCACTGAAGAAGTCTTTTGTATTAAATATATTCATAAATGTTTAATTTTTTGTAATACACATTCTCAAGAGATTCTGTTTTGTACATGTTCTGCACTGTATTTCAGACTGCATTTTTTCCCCTTACTGAAATTCACTGGAGGAGATGGATTGATTGAGACATGAATCATGATAGGATGTACATTACAGGTCCAAATTTAAATACTTCAAGGGGTGTTGAATCATGAGGCAAAAGACCAAGGACCTTCACCTACCTCCGAACTGTGATTTAGGCATGTTGTACAGCCTGAAATGACTTGCTGCCATTAAATTAAAAAAACTAAAAACCTCTGATGTATTTAGAAACAGCATTTCAGAATAATATAGGGGTTGACATGTATGTATGTATGTATGTATGTATAAAACCAGTCTCTCCTTTTACAATTATCAGCCAATCTGATATCAAATTTGCTTTTGCCAATTGCATGTTTGCAATTTTTATAAACTTCTCTATAAACATACATACTTATGGATGTTATCTTTTATTTAATTTGCTAAGTGACATTCTCTCAGATATTAGTTGTGACTATTAAAAAAAATCTTTTAAAATAGTAATTAGTGTTAGTTTCAGTGCTTTCTTTGATTTTGTGTCAAGCTCTAAAGTGAATCAGAGCCAAGGATAATCCCCTGGCTTTCCACTCTAGTATATTTGTTTGTGTCAAATTTTACCAGATAAGCAAAATTGAGCAATGCTAGTTCAAGATGTGGTATTAATAAAAGAATGACCACATTAGTTTTAGAAGGAAACCTCTTGTGGCATAGATTGACATGTCTGCCATTATTTAATTATAGAGTCTTTCTTTTTATTCTTTTGTCCATGTATTTCTACACTGATGCTGTGTAATTTAAGTAAACATATTTGCTATAAAGAAGAGCGTTTCTTGGGAGACAATGCAGTCTTATTTCTTTACAAATTATTCTGGTGCACTCAAGTTGATAATTACACATGAATTTGTATTTCAGTATTTAAGAGCAGAAAGTACTTATCTGCCTAGTACATTCCAGATGGATCATACAGTAATCCTTGTGTGCAGCCCACATGAGATTGGCAGAGAGTCAGCATGAGAAGGGGACAGAGGGAGAGCAAAAAAGAGATTTATAAAGGCCCGAGTGATTTAATCTAGGATTCTAAATAAGTTTAATCCTCCCAAGTACACTCTACATCAAGTCCATATGTGAAAATGAATGAATTCTGAGATTTTTGTATCAAGTGGGTGGATGCTTTTTGTTGGTTGGGGTTTGTTTTGCTTTGTTCCCTCCCCCCATGATTCTGGAAGATAATGAAGTGTATTATAGCCAATCCCTTGGTCAAGGTGGAAAAAAAGCCACATTTCTAAATCTTATTTGTAAGCCACAAAACAGTCGGGGACTTTAGGTCTAATGTATGTTACTACTTAAATGTTAAAAGCTAATACGAGTTGGGGAGAAATCTCCTGGAATCTAAATATGTAGTCTTTGTTTTATTCCTAAATCTATTGCTCAGTCATTGCGTGCGTAGACTGTCGGTCCTTCATGAGTTGAAACTGAGGCGATCACAACACACCTTCCAGTCTTCTCTTGCTCTGGCCATCCTTCGCCATGCTTGTCCATATCTCCTTGTTAGGAAATCATCCCACCTCTTTGAGGCTGACTGCGTGGCCGTTTCTGTTCTCGCGGATACCACTCGGATATAGCTGCGGTCCATCTGTTGTCGCTGAGACGGGCCACGTGACCCGCCTACCGCATTTTGCTGAGCCTGCTTTCAACAATAACATTTCACACTCCAGACTGCTGCCTAATTATTTCGTTTGGGATGTCATCGCAGAGCAAAATGCCCAAAAATGTTTGTTCCATCACCCTGTGTGTGACAGACAGTTGATGTTCTTCAATCTTTGTCAGTGACCATGTTTCGCTGTCATATAACATCTCTGGAAGCACGGTCGAGTCGAAAAGATTCGCACAAGTTGTTTTGCCGATCTTTCCTTGGAGGATGTCCTTGATGTCATTGAATGCGCACCATCCAGCTTTTTTTCTGCGTGATAGTTCGCCTTTCTGGTCGTGACACATGTTGACTTCCTGGCCCAAATAGATGTATTTATCAACCTCTTGGGTCTGCTCTCCTCCAAGAGGAATCACTGAGAAATCTTAAAAACAAAAAATCACAGCCTCATAGCCCTTTCAGAAAACCCCCAAATGAACTGTAAGATGCCATTTGCTGGCTTTGCAGCTGTAGCAGTTAAGTAACAAGAGCCATTCCCCTGCTTTGTGCTGACATCACTTGATGATGCTGGTGTTTAGAGATATCGTAGGTGCTATATAGGCTGAAGTTCTTATAGTAAGTTGCATCAATTCCAGTTTTTTAAATAAATGCATCATAAACAATACTCAAGTGAAAAGCCACTTGAATCATGAAGTTGCCTTATTATCTTAAGTGTCCCAACTGTAATACACTATCTAACATCTCTAAACAACATGGGATCTGTAGTCTCAACTAATTTCCTGATTTTCTGTGCTCTCCTTGCCTTGTATTTTACAAGTGTTGATTTGTTCCTCCATTAATGCACTGGCACAATTAAATAACTACAATAGAGATAACATAGATAACTAACAGAAGTATTGGGAGCATAAGCTTTCGTGGGTAAGAACCTCACTTCTTCAGATGCATCTGAAAGCTTATGCTCCCAATACTTCTGTTAGTCTTAAAGGTGCCATAGGACCCTCCGTTGCTTTTTACAGATTCAGACTAACACAGCTACCCCTCTGATAGATAACTAGTCCTTTTTCCAGTGAATGAACATGTACAAATCCTTGAAGAATAATTTTTTATGTGGTGTAAATTCTTGCAGGAATGAAGTTAGCAGATTTTATTGTTTACGGCTAGTGTCCGTAGTTTACATGATTGGCACCTTTTTTTAATAAATTGAACATGTTTCTATTAAGTGGGAAAAAAATATTAAACTGAAGTCCTGTAAATTTCCCAGTAAGAGAACAACAAAATAATAGTGAGCACAGCGGGTAGATTTAATGTTGTGAATGTCATTGTCTCATTATATTTAAAACTTATAAAAATCAACAAGATCTACATTCTGTATATATGAGAGTGGAAAAGGAAGTGCAGACTGAATTATAGCAATTGTGCTGCTGGGGTAAGGATAGAAAACAGATGTATTTATGTAAATGTTTTCTTTTTTAGACTCAGATCAGTGACTTAAGTATTATATCAAGTTCTGGAATGCAGCACAATGAGAATCCCACGAAGACAGAAAGCATGGAGACTTCAGAACAAACATCTTCAATGTTACAAATGCAAGACCAGGTATGTTCAATCCAAACCCAAACAAAGTGACAATCCTTTACTAATATTTATCATCAGTAATAGAAATACAGCATGTTCTGCACAAGTGAGATTTTTTTGCGGTACTTCTGCAGCACAAAAAGTGTGTTTGTTTACAATTCAGTTAAAAAAAAAAATGAATTGCCAAGATGCGTGTGTTCCTAAACCCAATGACTGTTAGAGATCTGTCTCCTGTATCCTTTCTCACTTCTTCCTGGTATATGTTATGGCCTTTTTTGTCTGACCTTTTGGCTTTGAGTAAAATTTTCAAAGGCATCTAAGTGATTTAGGAGCCTTGATCCCATTTTCAGTAGAGGCGTGAACATTTAGGAAATTCAGTCTCGTTGAAAGTCAATGGGACTCAAGTTCCTAAGTAACTTAGATGCTTTTGAAAATTTAATCTCTTTTCTATATTCGGAAACTTTTCCTAAAAATTCCCCACCATTATTACTGCTGTTTTATTTCCATTGGTAATAGTGCTAGTGTAGACAAGAGGGTAGTTCTTGAACTGATATAAATGATCACAGCTTCCTTGAAATCAGTGGAGGTATGATAGTTTACACAGGCTAAGGATCTGAACCAAGGGATTTGTGGTTACTAGCATTTTAAGTAGTGTGTCTGCTAGACCTGCTCTGAACAGGGTTAGAAGACCTGCTTAAAAACCAACAGCTGGTCAGAGCTTTGTCTATGTGAGTGATCCATTGTTGCTCCTACCAATAGAGTTTTAAACTGTGCAAAATATCCTACTGTAAATGTATTGCTTAATTTGCAGTTTCTCTCTAACAGAAGTTTTCCATGGTTCAAAACAGGTTTCTTTTCTGATTGGTAAGCAGCATCACTGGGCATTTTGTAGCATGGATATTGTCAGAAAATAAATAACTGACTAAATTTGCTCATAGGCAATGACCCCACAAGGAAGTCATACAGCTTCCTACTTTAGAGAAGATTCAGTTAAAACAGTTCTAATGCTGTAATTAGATGCCACACAATACATCAATAAGTTGTGCCTACTAACAATGCCACCTAGTGGAGGCAAAAATGTAATGTTTAAGCATTAGGTAATCCTTAGCTTCAGAAAATGACCTTTAGCGATTTGGCTTAATAATTGGCTGGTTTAAATTCCCTGATATGGTTGTATTCCGACATATCTTCATGCAAAACACAAAAAAACAATTATTCTTTTTTTGCATTTTTAAATTTGTAAATGAAATATAAAGATGTCTGTAGTTTGACATCTTCGGAGGAATGACTGCAATTAGGAAGGCAGCTTAATATTTACAAAATAAATCCAGAAGCAAACACATATGCAAATTGCCCTGTAACAATAATTCTTGGGGAAAAGGGGGTTTTTATAGAGAAGTTGAGATTAGATATATTTTTAGACTCACTTTAATAAAACCTTTTAAACTGAACTATTAAAAGATTTATATATCAGCGATTTTAGAAACCTTTAGTCTAGTTATTACATAAAAAATTACAACCAGTTCTAGTGTCGGTGGTGGAAATCACTATAAGTAACTAAATAGAGGTACAGATGCAATCAACAGTACGTGAGCAAGCTTGATTTTTTTTCCCTTTATTAATCTAGAGAAGCATCTGCACAAACGAAGGGAGAGTAAGGAACAGCTCCATCTCCAATGAGTAAAATCATTTTCAATTAAACGAAAAATTCAGAAGGGCCAGGTTTTTTGTACTTTAAAGCAGGGGTGGGGAAATTCCAGTCCCCTCCTTAATTTCATCTGGCCCGCAGCAAGTCTCCTCACCACGGGTCAGAAGCCCAGAGCTTTGGCGCCCCCCACAGGGCTGGAGCCGCAGGTGCCAGCTCACCCCGCTGCGGGGGGAAGCTAGGTGCCAGGCTGGTCAGTCGGCTGCCCCTGCAACCCCGAAGTGCAGAGGCAATCAAGAAAGGTCTGAGTCCATGTGCACTACCCCTGCCCACAGGCGCCACCCCGCAGCTCCCATTGGCCGGGAACTGCAGACAATGGAAGCTGCGGGGCGGTGCCTGCGGGGGCGGACAGCATGCACTGCACAAAGCTACGTGGCCATATTGTGGCAGCTTCTGGGAGCAGCATGGGGCCAGGGTAGGGGGAGGGCCTGCCTTAGCCCCGCTGCCAATCGGGAGCCACCTGAGGTAAGCGACGCCCAGCTGGAGCCTCCATCCCAACCCCCTCCCAGAGCCTGCACCCCCACCCTGAGCCCACTCCCACACTCCAAAGCCCCGAGCCCGGAACCCCCTCCCACACCCTGAACCCCTCATTTCTGGCTCCACCCTGGAGCCTAAGGGAAGCTCCAAGCCACTGCACTCCCCACGGGGTTGTGAGAGGGCTGTGACTGTTTTTTTTTTTTTTTTTGGTGGGTCAGTGGTCCCCGATAGAAAAAAGGTTCCCCACCCCAGCTTTAAAGGATAAGATAAAAAAGTCTTTAAAAAATTGTGTTCAAAATATTACCTATTTTAAAAGTTCATACTACACTCCCTCCAATAAAAACCCCACCTCAAAACAAAAGAAAAACAAACTTGTGTAATTTATCTATATAACATTTGTTAATCCACAACAAAGAAATACTTCTGACAGGTGGTTTAAAAAAAATCTACCTGCCCTGAAGTACTTTGAAGTTCCTCCAAAGCTCTGTATCTCAGCAATTAAGCAAGGAAATCAGTTATGTGGAGTGTTCCAACAAATCAACGGAACTAGGTAACTTCTAAAATAAATTACTGACTATGAAAACAAACCTTTCAGATTAATTGATCTAAGCACTCTAAAAAGCCTTTGCTCAGTTGGAATTCTATACAATTTGGATTTAGCTCTGCAGCTATTGGCCCACAGGAGTTTAGCTCTGTGCCATTGAAGAGTCCTGTCTCTTTCAAGGATCTCTTTCATTCTCTCCATAATGCCAATTTTGGCCTCTTGCATTTTATTAAACCTGCCCTCTCATCCCCCTGCCATGTATGGCAGTTGGGCTCTTTGAAGTGGCTTCAGGAGATGCACTGAGCATGCTACTGTGGAGAGGACTCAGACCCTAATAAATTTGGTGGCCGGATTGGCTTGTTGTTCAACCAAGGGGAAGAAGTACAAAGGGATTACATAGCCCAATGAGAGACCCTACTATCTTGTTGACATCTCTGAAACCCATCTCAGCCAGGGAAACGTCCCCAACCCCAAAGTGGAGGTGAGAGTCTGCTCCATCAGCATTTGAGGTGATGGATGTGGATGGAGAAGGTTACAGTCACCTACACTTAGACAGGAGCTCCTTCCTCTGCCATGACCCAGTATTTGAGGACTGTAGAGTATCGCTCAGGAAAGACTTGTGAGCTTTTCATATTTAAAGGGACTGGTCTTATCCTTCTTCTCCCCTTACTCCACTTAATTAAACCCTTCCTGAACCCAGCTCAGAGGACAGGCCTCAGAATAGAGAGAAAAATATACAAGAGGTGGGGAACTCACTTACAGGAGGAATTCCTTGCCCAATGAGCAGCTCTTAAACTCTGAGCCATGCAGTGGGATAGTGCTGGAGACCAAGTGGTATCCTGAACAGAACGGCCTACTGTCCAGCCCTCACTCTCATCATCTTGGGACTCATGCAGTCTAGAAGGCAGAGTGAACCCAAGGATAGATAGGGCTCTCAACGGTTGTCTCTTGAATGTCTCCCAAGTGAATGAAAACATACACCTTTACCCTGTTATAACGTGACCCAATATAACACTAATTCGGATATAATGCGGTAAAACAGCACTCCGGCGGATCAAAGCAAGTTCGATATAACGCGGTTTCACCTATAACATGGTAAGATTTTTTTGGCTCTCGAGAACAGTGTTATATCGGGATAGAGTTGTATTCGGAACTAACCTTTTCAGCTAATATAATTTTACAAATATTTAAAATCTCTTATTAGGCTGGCCTGATGACCTAGTAAAGAATGATTTGGGTTGTCACATGGCAGGCTGATTCAGGATAATCTTTAGGACTTGTGTTGTAGAATTGGCTGGGAGAATCACAGAAATAATGTTCTCTTTCTTAGAGAAGAGAAGGAAACATGGTGTATGTGACATTTTGGGGATGACCCATACCAGTAAGGGGTTCTGTTGTCTTCTGCCTCGTAACCTTGGGTGCCTTTATGCTGCGAAGCTTTGGTTCAGAGCCGTGACTCCAGTAGCTAGACCACAAGCACAAGGTTTCACCCTGGCCTCCACCAGCCTAGTTACTTTTTGCAAGGTGACACCAACACTGCTTCCAGTGTGAGGTCTCCCCAAATCCATCCATCCTGAGTTCTTAACTCCCAGACATGTGGATTTTTTCCTTTCTGGTTCATCCTTTCTGATTTGTCATCACCAAAGGCATGAAATCTGCCACTCAGACACTAGCTTATTTTGGCGCATACACTCCACACAGTTTGCACAACAGAGACCTCCTTGGGGTAAAAATAAACCAAACGTTTATTAAATAGAAAAACCACAGATTCAAAAATGAAATAGTAAAGGGAAACAAACATACAGGTTACCCAGAAAATAAACATAAAGACCCAACCTCAGGCTTTACACGTTCAAATTAAATCAAATCCCTTTTCTAATACAAGTTACCTATTGCCTTTTGAACAGTTTCCCAGTAGACCCCCTGCCATAGAGGGGATCCAGCATTTCATGGAGAGCACCTGCCAAGTGACTGTCCCTTTCTTTCTGGAAGACCACCTCAGTTTCAAGCCTCCTTTTTAAAAGGGCTTTTGCTCTTTTTCGTTCTCTCTGTCTCCTGGCTTGGTGACTCCTGGTTATTCAGGGTGGGGAAACTCTAGCTGGGATGTCTGTGTTAAATCTAAAGACTCACTTTTTGTCTTTTCCTGGTTGTACAATGCTAGGTGCTTGGAGCTAGGTCTGGTCTACGCTACAGACCTATATCAGTATAATTGTCATTCAGGGGTGTGAAAAATCCACACCCCTGAGCAATGTAGTTATATAGTAACTCCTCGCTTAATGTTATAGCTGTGTTCCTGAAAATGCTGCTTTAAGCGAAACAATGTTAAGCAAATCCAATTCCCCCATAAGAATTAATGTAAATAGGGTGGGTTAGGTTCCAGGGAAATTTTTTTCACCAGACAAAAGACTGACTGTTTATCTATCTATACACATACACAGTATACATTTTAAACAAACAATTAAATACTGTACACAGCAGTGAAGCTTGGTTGAGGTGGTGAAGTCAGAGGGTGGGATATTTCCCAAGGAATGCGTTACTCCAAAATGATGAACTAGCATTCGGCTGAGCCCTCAAGGGTTAACACATTATTAATGTAGCCTCACACTCTACAGGGCAGCATGAATGGAGGGAGGGGAGACAACATGGCAGAGAGAGGCAGAGACATATACCATGTGTGTGAGTGAGTGAGAGAGATGCGCATTGCCCCTTTAAGTACGCTGACCCCACTCTAAGTACACTGCCTTTTTAAGTAGATCAGCAAGTTGAGACAGCAGCTGCTGCCAGCAAGCTTCCTCGGTCCTGAGCCCTGTCATGTCCCCGCTCCCCACTCTGTGGAGATGGGGAGCGGGGGCAAGGGGACACCCTGACATTAGCACCCCTCTTTCCACACACACACACACACACATGCACACCCCGCACAGCAAGCAGGAGGCTCCTGGGAACAGTTCCAAGGCAGGGGGCAGGAGCAGCACACGGCAATGGGGGAGGGATAGCTGGACTGCCTGGCAATTGATAGCCTGCCAGATGGTTGCGGCACAGGGAACTTAGGAGAGTGGGGAGCTGATGGGGGGGCTGCCAGTCCACCCTGGGTCCAAGCCCCCACCAGCTAGCTCCAATGCAAGCAGTGGACAAAGCAGGTGGCTGCCAAACGTTTTTTTTTATTTTATTTTCATAGATTCATAGACACTAGGACTGGAAGGAACCTCGAGAGGTCATCGAGTCCAGTCCCCTGCCCTTATGGCAGGACCAAATACTGTCTAGACCATCCTGATAGACATTTATCTAACCTACTCTTAAATATCTCCAAAGATGGAGATTCCACAACCTCCCTAGGCAGTTTATTCCAATGTTTAACCACCCTGACAGTTAGGAACTTTTTCCTAATGTCCAACCTAAACCTCCCTTGCTGCAGTTTAAGCCCATTGCTTCTTGCTCTATCCTTAGAGGCTAAGATGAACACGTTTTCTCCCAGCTCCTTATGACACCCTTTTAGATACCTGAAAACTGCTATCATGTCCCCTCTCAGTCTTCCCCAAACTAAACAAACCCAGTTCTTTCAGCCTTCCTTCATAAGTCATGTTCTCTAGACCTTTAATCATTCTTGTTGCTCTTCTCTGGACCCTCTCCAATTTCTCCACATCTTTCTTGAAATGCGGTGCCCAGAACTGGACACAATACTGCAGCTGAGGCCTAACCAGCGCAGAGTAGAGCGGAAGAATGACTTCTCGTGTCTTGCTCACAACACATCTGTTAATGCATCCCAGAATCATGTTTGCTTCTTTTGCAACAGCATCACACTGTTGACTCATATTTAGCTTGTGGTTCACTATAACCCCTAGATCCCTTTCTGCCGTACTCCTTCCTAGACAGCCTCTTCCCATTCTGTATGTGTGAAACTTATTGTTCCTTCCTAAGTGGAGCACTTTGCATTTGTCTTTGTTAAACTTCATCCTGTTTACCTCAGACCATTTCTCCAATTTGTCCAGATCATTTTGAATTTTGACCCTATCCTCCAAAGCAGTTGCAATCCCTCCCAGTTTGGTATCATCTGCAAACTTAATAAGCGTACTTTCTATGCCAATATCAGTCGTTGATGAAGATATTGAACAGAGCCGGTCCCAAAACAGACCCCTGGCGGAACTCCACTCGTTATACCTTTCCAGCAGGATTGGGAACCATTAATAACTACTCTCTGAGTAGGGTTATCCAGCCAGTTATGCACCCACCTTATAGTAGCCCCATCTAAGTTGTATTTGCCTAGTTTATCAATAAGAATATCATGCGAGACCGTATCAAATGCCTTACTAAAGTCTAGGTATACCACATCCACCACTTCTCCCTTATCCACAAGACTCGTTATCCTTTCAAAGAAAACTATCAGATTAGTTTGACATGATTTGTTCTTTACAAATCCATGCTGGCTATTCGCTATCACCTTACCACCTTCCAAGTGTTTGCAGATGATTTCCTTAATTACTTGCTCCATTATCTTCCCTGGCACAGAAGTTAAACTAACTGGTTTGTAGTTTCCTGGGTTGTTTTTATTTCCCTTTTTGTAGATGGGCACTATGTTTGCCCTTTTCCAGTCTTCTGGAATCTCTCCTGTCTCCCATGATTTTCCAAAGATAATAGCTAGAGGCTCAGATACCTCCTTTGTTAGCTCCTTGAGTATTCTAGGATGCATTTCATCAGGCCCTGGTGACTTGCAGGCATCTAACTTTTCTAAGTGATTTTTAACTTGTTCTTTTTTTATTTTCTCTTCTAAACCTACCCCCTTCCCATTAGCATTCACTATGTTAGGCATTCCTTCAGACTTCTTGGTGAAGACCGAAACAAAGAAGTCATTAAGCATCTCTGCCATTTCCAAGTTTTCTGTTACTGTTTCTCCTTCCTCACTGAGCAGTGGGCCTACCCTGTCTTTTGTCTTCCTCTTGCTTCTAATGTATTGATAAAAAGTCTTCTTGTTTTCCTTTATTCCCGTAGCTAGTTTGAGCTCATTTTGTGCCTTTGCCTTTCTAATCTTGCCCCTGCATTCCTGGGCTTTTGCCTGTATTCATCCTTTGTAATTTGTCCTAGTTTCTATTTTTATATGACTCCTTTTTATTTTTTAGATCATGCAAGATCTCGTTTTGCCACATTTTCTATCTTTCCTACCCAGTGGAAGAGCTTGCTTTTGGGCCTTTAATAGTATCCCTTTGAAAAACTGCCAACTCTCCTCAGTCGTTTTTCCCCTCAGTCTTGATTCCTATGGGACCTTACTTATCAGCTCTCTGAGCTTACCAAAATCCACCTTCCTGAAATCCATTGTCTCTATTTTGCTGTACTCCCTTCTACCCTTCCTTAGAATTGTGAACTCTATTATTTCATAATCACTTTCACCCAAGCTACCTTCCACTTTCAAATTCTCAACGAGTTCCTCCCTATTTGTTAAAATCAAATCTAGAACAACTTCCCCCCAGTAGCTTTTTCAACCTTCTGAAATAAAAAGTTGTCTGCAATGCAGTCCAAGAACTTATTGGATAGTCTATGCCCTACGGTGTTATTTTCCCAACATATATCTGGATAGTTGAAGTCCCCCATCACCACCAGATCTTGGGCTTTGGATGATTTTGTTAGTTGTTTAAAAAAAGCCTCATCCACCTCTTCCACCTGGTTAGGTGGCCTGTAGTAGCATGACATCACCCTTGCTTTTTACCCCTTTTAGCCTAACCCAGAGACTCTCAACACTTCCGTCTCTTATGTCCATCTCCACTTCAGTCCAAGTGTGTACATTTTTAATATACAAGACAACACCTCCTCCCTTTTTCCCCTGTCTATCCTTCCTGAGCAAGGTGTACCCATCAACACCAACATTCCAATCGTGTATTATCCCACCAATTTTCGGTGATCCCAGCAATGTCATAGTTGTACTTATTTATTAGCACTTCCAGTTCTTCCTGCTTATTACCCATACTTCTCGCATTTGTATTTAGGCATCTAAGATTCTGATTTGATCTTGCCTCCCAATTTTGCCTTGAGCCTCCTTTCCCTCTGCCATTATAGCCCACGCTCCCTCCTATTTCCAACCCATCTTCCAGGTCTCCATGTTCTCCACTTACCTGTGGGCTTTGCTCACCTGTCCCCATCGCACCTAGTTTAAAGCCTTCCAGGTTAGCCAGTCTGTGTCCAAATAGGGTCTTTCCCCTCCTCGAAAGGTGAATGCCATCTCTGCCTAGCAGTCCTTCCTGTAATAGCATCCCGTGGTTGAGGAAGCCAAAGCCCTCCTAGCGACATCATCTTCGCAGCCAGGCATTCACTGCCACGATGACCTGTCTCTGCCCGGGCTCCTACCATTGACAGGAAGGATGGAAGAGAACACCACCTGCGCTCCAGACTCCTTCACCCGTACTCCCAGAGCCCTGTAGTCACTCTTGATCCACTCAGTGTCACACCTTGCAGTATCATTTGTGCCCACATGGATGAGTAGCATGCGGTAGTAGTCAGAGGGCTGGATAATCCTCGACAATGCCTCCGTAAGGTTTCGGATACGGGGTCTCAAATACGGGCCCCCGGCAGCCACCATACCTCTCAAGATGAATTGTCAGGGCGACAGATGGGTGCCTCCATCCCCCTCAGAAGAGAGTCTCCAACCACCACTACCCTACGTTCCCTATTCGCAGTGGTGGCAGCAGACCTCCCAGCCTTAGGGGTACGAGACTTCTCCTCCTCTGCTGTAGGGGGTGATTCCTTCTCTCCTGTATCAAGAAGAGCATAACGGTTACCTATTACCATGTTATAAGGGAGCATAGCACAACTTTAAACGAGTATGTTCTCTAATTGATCAGCAACATAACAACAAAACAACATTAGCCGGGACGACGTTAAGTGAGGAGTTACTGTACCAACCCAACCACTGTGTAGACAGTGCTTTGTCAGCAGGAGAGCGTCTCCCGCCAATATAGATACTGCCTCTCGGGGAGGTGGATTAACTATGCTGATAGGAGCGTAGAGTGTTTTCATTAAAGCGCTACAGCAGTGCAGCTGCACCAATGCAGTGTTTTAAGTGTAGACGTGCCCCTAGTCTTGTCAGATTGGGGAGGCAGTCCCTCCCTGCCTGACTGCCTACAACCCTGGTGTGAGATGGAGGTGAAGCTGCACCACAGATTATGAGCACAGTTTTCCATATACACAAATACATAAATTCATGACCACAATCTATATACATGTCACATAATGATGATTAAGTTTAGAACATTACAAACTTTCATAAAAGACCTTACTTGACATATTTTTATACACAGTAACACTGCATACAATCAGTTGAATCGACTGCTCATTCTTTGGGGTTCAGATGCCTTGTTCTGCCCTTGGGATGTCTGGACTCTGATTGTGACAGTGTTATTCTATCATTCTCTTCATCATGGAGGCATTGGTAAAAACTCCATATAGATGAGTGCACCTCCTCCTACTGTGTAAATGAATAATTTTGAAAAAGCTTCTAAAATAATCTTATTTGGATGGAAATGCAAAGTGAAAAGCTTGCTCTTCTTTAACATCTTAGCCAAGATTCCAGTGCTTTTTTCAGATTCTTAACTAGCACACTATTTCACTTCAAACTTTCACACATTACATTATAAAGTATAACTCTCTGCATGAGATTAATCCATAATAAAAATACCTAACAAGAAATCCATTGAAGCCATTATTCAACTTTATCCATTTGTTTTATGCGACAGCAGCTGAAAAAATTTTCATCATCCAAATTAGATGTATAAAATTTCACATATCAACATTTTGCATACACTGCCAAGTTCAGGGGGTGAGGGTAGAATGCACTGGCCGGCAACTTGGATTGATTGGACAAGAGCCGGACTCCTTTGAGGTGCTCGGTTGTTTGGAGTCTCCAGAGGCCATTTCTATAGCAGTTCACGTAAAAGGATAAATGGACACAAATCAGATATTGGGAATGGCAATATACAAAAACCTGTAGGAGAACACTTCAGTCTCCCTGGACACACAATAGCAGATTTAAAGGTAGCCATCCTGCAGCAAAAGAACTTCAGGACCAGACTTCAAAGAGAAACTGCTGAGCTTCAGTTCATCTGCAAATTTGACACCATCAGCTCAGGATTAAACAAAGACTGTGAATGGCTAGCCAACTACAAAAGCAGTTTCCCCTCCCTTGGTGTTCACATCTCAACTGCTAGAAAAGGGCCTCATCCTCCCTGATTGAACTAACCTCGTTATCTCTAGCCTGACTCACTCTTGCTTGCATATTTATACCTCCTGGAAATTTCCACTGCGTGCATCCGACGAAGTGGGTATTCACCCACGAAAGCTCATGCTCCAATACGTCTGTTAGTCTATAAGGTGCCACAGGACTCTTTGCTGATATATTTCAGGCTGTTGACTTGATTTCTAAAGCCCTGTGGTTTGGAACCTAGGTGCCACTTCATAGAATCAGAGGACAGGAAGGGACCTCAAGAGGTCATCTAATCCAGTCCCCCCTGCACTCATGGCAGGACTAAGTATTATCTAGATCATCCCTGACAGTTGTTTGTCTAACATGCTCTTAAAAACCTCCAATGATGGAGATGCCACACGCTCTCTAGGCAATTTATTCCAGTGCTTAACCACCCTGACAGGATGTTTTTCCTAATGTCCAGCCTAACTCTTCCTTTCGGCAGTTTAAGCCCATTGCTTCTTGTTCTATCCTCAGACCTTAAGAAGAACATTTTTTCTCCCCCCTCCTTGTAACAATCTTTTATGTACTTGAAAACTGTTATCATGTCCCCTCTCAGTTTTCTCTTTTCCAGACTAAACAAACTCCGTTTTTTCAGTCTTCCCACATAGGTCATGTTTTGTAGAGCTTTAATCATTTTTGTTGCTCTTCTCTGGACTTTCTCCAATTTGTCCACATCTTTCTTGAAATGTGGCGCTCAGAACTGGACACAATACTCCAATTGAGGCCTAATCAGTGCAGAGTAGAGCGGAAGAATTACTTCTCGTGTCTTGCTTACAACACTCCTGTTAAGACATCCCAGAATGATGTTTGCTTTTTTTGCAACAGTGTTACACTGTTGACTCATATTTAGCTTATGGTCCACTATGACCCCCAGATCCCTTTCCACAGTACTCCTGCCTAGGCAGCATTTACCATTTTGTATGTATGCAACTGATTGTTTCTAAGAGAAGTACGTTGCATTTGTCCCTATTGAATTTCATCCTATTTACTTCAGACCATTTCTTCAGTTTGTCCAGATCATTTTGAATTATAATCCTATCCTTCAAAGCACTTGCAACCCCTCCCAGCTTGGTATCATCTGCAAACTTTATAGGTGTACTCTCTATGCCATTATCTAAATCATTGATGAAGATATTGAACAGAAGCAGTCCGAGAACTGATCTCTGTGGGACCTCACTCATTATGCCCTTCCAGCATGACTGTTACCCACTGATAACTATTCTCTGGAAACAGTTTTCCAACTAGTTATGCACCCACCTTATTGTGGCTCCATCTAGGTTGCATTTCTCTAGTTTGTTTATGAGAAGGACATGCAAGACAGTATCAAAAGCCTTACTGAAGTCAAGATATACCACATCTACCGCTTCCCCCCATCCACAAGGCTTGTTACCCTATCAGAGAAACATGTGATGTCAGCTGGCATGATCTTGCTAACAGTCCTAGATTTGAATTTCTGGGTGCTGCTAGCAGGGCATTGTCTGGTGGAATTATGAATTCCTTATGTGTTTCCTCAGCCAGAGGGAAAAATGCTCTTATCAGTCTTTCTGTTGATTTAGGCAACGTAGTCCTTTTCCCCCTCCCCCCAAATGATGCACTTGGGCCAAGTGACAGTAGTAATCTTTTTGTAATTTTTTTCTTGCATGTATTAAAAGTAACACTGACTAGGCTGATAGGTCCCAACTATGCAGTCCATCTAATTCCCAAATGTACTTTTTGCCCTATTTTGGATTCACTTTTTAGAAGACACGACCACACCCATCCTTTTCTTTGTTCTGACTAAGCTGCACTTTAATTTTAGGTTCCTTTTTGGTTTCCTTTCGTAGAACAGCTGAGAATGTGTGACTTGATTTATTTTCCCTATAACCTTCATCACTCTGAATGCCCTGTTAATCTCCCTGCTACTTTTTCTCCAGTGTGAAGAATCCTTAGCTTTTCAGTTGCTTTTAAAGTAATTAAAAGGCAGCCATTTTCTATTAGAAGCACACAAAGTTAAAACGTTTGCCAAATGGAAAATAAAATCAATAGAGAGTACAATATTTTCCATGTGTGTTGCACTGGAGAATGAAAACAAATTATACTATAACTGGTAATTGACCATGCTCTTCCTTTTTTGCTAATATAAAACAACTTGTATTGTATTTTAACATTATCATGTTTAAAAGTAGCAAAGCAAAATTTTAAATATAGGAAATCCCTTAAGATAGTAAGAAGTGTTATGACAAGCCAGTCATGCAGCGTAATCTAGGTGGGCCTAAGCTTGCTGTTCCAGGGTTCTTTGATTTAAACAAGAAGACACTTGTCACATTAATTTTGTACAAGATATTTAATTACCTTCAGAATATTTTGTTCTCCAGTGAACATTCTTTTAAAAAGTATATAGAGAAAAACTGAAGTTAATAGCACTCAGGTTATAACTCAGAGGTACATAAACCAGATTTTTTTTTTAAGTATCGAGCTATACTTTGAAATTCCAAGAGTTCACTTGTCACAACATCTGTCATGTTACCTACAAGAAGAGTTTGTTTAAAAAAAAAAAAATCTAATAGAACCATCAAGATGTGTATATGCCTTACTGACTAACTGCTTAATCTTATTGTTGTAACCCTTCTGCTTCCCCCATCTCCCCCTCCCACCTTTTAATCCATTTATTTATTGATGACTTTCAATTTTTGCAATGTCTGAAATTTATATTGTAAAATTCATCTGAACAGATGCAGTCTGTTTCTTCCAAAGTGAATTACAAAATTATAAGTGATCAAAGTAATACGTAATGCTAACACTAATAGTGGTGTGTTTTTAGTTTGTGTAATTGTCTTGTTTTATTTAAAAATAATAAAATATATAGGAAAACTTACTAAATGTACCCACACGAGGTCCCTTTGGAATGGATACCACTTGCATGTTTAGGCCTTTCATATCTTTTTTGTTTACCAAAAAAGGTTTGTTTATTTACTACAGAAACCTTTTAAGATGTTACACTGTCAACTTTGTTGCTGCCGGTAATGGCATATGAAAGTAGATGAGTGGTCACCAACCCATGGATCGCAATCCACTAGTCAAACCTGGAGCCTTGGCCAGTCGATAGCGATCTCTGGGAAAGTCCGACAGCGCAGCGGCTCTCAGAGGCTGTCTGCCTGCCGTGATCCCACGCCACTCCCAGAAGCAGCTGGCTGCTGGCATGTTTCTGCTGCCCCCTGGGGGAAGGGGGGCGGTGACGCAGCCCTGCACGATGCCCCTGCCCCTAGCACCATCCCCACAGCTCCCATTGGCCAGTTCCCGGCCAATGGGAGCTGCAGGGGCGGTGCTTACAGGCACGGGCAGCGCACGGAGACCCGCTGCTCCCCACCCCCCGGGGGTCGCATGCAGAGATATGCCAGCAGCCAGCTGCTTCCGGGAGCAGTGTGGGGCCATGGCGCCCCGCTGCACCACCAGCCGGGAGCCGCCTGTGCTAAGCGCCTCCTGGATGGAGCCTGCACCTCACACCCCCTCCTGCACCCCAAACCTCAGCCCAGAGCTTCCTCCCAGACCCCACACCCCCTGTCCCAGCCCGGAGCCCCCTCCTGTACCCAAACTCATGGATCCTGAAACTGCCTTTGTTCTTATACTACCACCTACTTAAAAAGCTTCAAGATCATGTGGTGAAAGTTGGTATCATTCAATTAGTTGAATATCTGGTATAAATTATTCTATCCAAAAAGACGAAGTATGAGCCATGTTGATATGCACTGATTTTTATATTCCATTTGTTACCTGTTTTGGCATGCAATTCTAAGTGTGTAGTATCTGACAGATCTTGAATACTCTGCTATTCAAGGCAGCTGTGTTGCTGTCAATTGATTAACACATTGTATATCTATAGAGTGATTGTCTTTTTGTTGAGTTTATGTTCTAGTGTATAGCCTAAGGCAGTCACTGAGTTAATTAGCTCTGTGGCAGTACAACAGTACTTATAACCCGGATCCATATAATGGTTTTGTAATTAATTTACAGTTCGTATGTTCATGTGGGTGAGATGGCAAGCTCTGAAATTCTTGCACACGTAGTAAACTGCTACTTTCTGTGTAAGCTCAAAAGCTTGTCTCTCTCACCAACATACGTTAGTCCAATAAAAGATGTTACCTCACCCACCTTGATTTTCTGTTTCAGAAAGTATTCTTCCCAACTGTTTTGTTCTGAATGCTGTAACAGCTTCTGTGTGTGGGACAGGGGATGTATTTTATTTTTTCACCAGTTCTCTCAACACTTTTTCTTCCTTTTTCTAGCCATTCCAGTCAACGCACAAACATCTGACAGTGGAAGAATTATTTGGAACCTCCTTGCCAAAGGAACAACCAACAGTTTCATATTCCAATCCAGACAGAATGGAGAAGTTGCAAGCTGACACTACAGGCAGAGAGCACAACTTATTCTTGCCTTTTTCACTTGAGCAATCAGCAGTGACACACCAACCATTGGGGAAACCAGAGAGTACAAGTGTCAAAACCAATGGCAGTACCTTGAATCAGCAAGAGCGTGTAACACCCATGCTGATTGCTCCAGCTTCAGTTTTGCAGCCTGACGTAAAAAATGTTTCAAACTATACAGTTCAATTAAGCCCTATTCTTAATTCAGCCTCAACAACAGAAGCTCCTTCTGCTCAGATACTTCCCAACCTAAACCCAAACAGTAATATAATGCAAGTTATGCATCAAGCTGCTAAACAGATGTCCCCACTTATGAATCAGCCACCGTCTGATGTGAATCACATGCCACAAAATCTAATTGCTGGCCAAAACCAGTTCATAGCACCTTTGGCAGCAACTAATACAGGAAATGCTTCAAATACACCCTTTCCAAACATTGACCTTCTGCAGAAACTCAGGTTGACCCCACAGCAGGACCAAATGCAACAGTCTCTTAGTAAAACTACCATGGCACCTAGCATTTCATCCACAGTTAGCCAACTTGCAACACCAGAAAGCTTCAAAGAATCCCACACCAAACCAGCATCACTGAGTACCAAAATAATCACGCCCCTTCAGGTATTCTATGGATTTATATATGCTTGTATTTCTTTTAAAATATTGCCAGGCAACAAATGCTTTGTCCTTTAAATTTGAACTTCCTTAGAAATTAGCTTTTAACTCTAAGGGTTTCATTGTAAGCATGAGATGATTTGTTAAAATACTTGTAGATGAGAAATCTGCTCTCTTCTGTTTTCTCATTAAAATGTTGGTTTATAATTGAAATTTTTCTAACTGACTTAGGTGGTAGCTTTCTCAGAGCCATGTCAATGTAGCTCTCGGTCATGCCAATGGAATTTCTAACTTTGACATGGCATGGACTTCTTAGATGTTTTAGTTTTGTTTTTATCACTTACCATTTGTAGAGTTTCCAACTGAATTTTGAAAGTATTCCTTCTGCAGAATTCTCTTCTGTGTTGATGGAGATTCTTAATTCTCCATTGCACTTCTCAGTATATATGGATATATTAGTGGCTTGCTAAATGGTCAAGAAGCTGCATTGTATTTCAACTATTTGTAGGTGAGAGTTGACAGGCAGAGCAAATTTGACAGTTAAACTCTGCCAATAGGCTCTATACTCTCCCTGTAATTTTCAGCTATCATAAATGATAGAGCTGTTTGTAAAAGAGCAGTTAATCAGACAGCTATCATCATGGACAAGTACACTGCAAGTAGTCCACCAATGTCTATAATTGCGAAAATGCTACTGAATGCTGATGGTGTGACTTCCTGGAATTAAAGGTGTGTTGTCACAGATTTCCTTCCTAGATAGTTCTGTAGTAGTGCTGCAGAAGTCAATAACAAGTTCCAGTCTGGGATTTATGAATGTATAGAACTTAATATTATTGTCCTGTCTTCAGTTTCCTCCTTTGTCATTCCTTCCAAGCGCTTCACCATTCCTATTTTGGACTTAATTCCTTGTTTGTGAATCTGTGGTAATACTTCTGAGAGGCTATTGGTTGTCCAGTTGAATGGGCAATAATTTGTGATCTACATCTTATGTAGATGGCCTTGAGGTCATTGATGTTTCCTCTTGGTCTTATTTCCAGAATTTTATTGCTAAACTTTTTTTCTGAGACCCAATTAAGAGTAGTGAGTCTTTTCTGTGTATGGAGGGTGATACCCAGATATAAATGTAAGAACAAAAGGTTTTGAGAGACAGCTTGGATGTGCAATGCTGTTGTGTGTAGCTGTGGTTTGGTTTGGTTTTCTTTTAGTTTTGTGCAAACTCACCATTTTCTCCATCTGTGAGTGCTGTTGCATGCTGTTAGCTACTTTTATGGTAGTGTTAATTTAAACTGAACAAGCTATAGTTGATCTTCCTTCTAAACGGATGAATTTTCTCTTGTACCTACTTATGGAGGCATCCAGAATTTTAGTCTTGTGTTTCTAGCATTTACGTAGATTAAGCAGATATATTTACACAACATTTATCATGTTCTTTGGTTTCACTGTACTGATGCACTTCATCAAGATGTGATTGTAAACGGGGAATTGTTATCAAGCAAATGCGTTTCTAGTGCGGTCCTGTAAGAACAAGAATCAATTCCTGCGCTTTTTAACATTTTTATTCATGAACTGGAAGAAAACCTAAAATCTTCACTGATAAAGTTTGCAGATGACACAAAAATTAGGCGAGTGGTAAATGTGAGGAAGACAGGTCACTAAAACAGAGATCTCATTTTAAAATATTCTTTCTGAAATTCTAGCAAACTACAATATTCTCAGATCTCAATTATATATTGAGGTTTTTACATCTGCTTTTAGCAAAACCTGGAATAGAATTTTTCTGTGAACTTGATGATCTTGTCTACTAAAATTTATTGAGCACTTCATTTCATTGAGGTTGGTTTGCCATCATTTTCCAGTGTACCTTAAAATCTGGGTTCCAAGACTTAATTTTGTTTAGTTTCTTTTCGTTTCTTTTAGTCCCTGTCCTTGGAATTCTTTAACTATGGTTGAAGGGTTGCTGATTCTGCAGTCTTCAAATGTAAACTCCAATCCTGTAATCTTTTCAACTTGCCTTTACATGTTTTCATCTATTATTTTGCTCCATTTATGAAATATATAAATATAAAAAACTGCATAGAATTGGATACCATGTCTGTCTTATTGTAGACCTTGATTTGTAATATCCAAGAAAATATATAATTTAGTTGGGGAAAAACAGAAGATAACACTACTAGAAATTCAGATGCTGATAATAACATGGACCACGCTTTTGTTTTTTAAATTGCAGACCATACAGCAAAACAAGGAGCCAGATGTATTTCAACAACCCAAGGCTTTGCCAAAAGCCAGCCAAGTAAGCATATAAACTTTTCTCCAGCAAATTAAATATTTCTCATGTCAAAGTTTTCTATTTTACAGCAAATAATTTCTTGTATCTTGAAGACTCAAGAACAAGACTGTAGTCATTAACATGCCCATTAGTCCTGTTTCCATCTCTGAAAGTCCGAAAAATGCTATCATGGTTAGGAAAGAGACTATAGTAGATAATGTTTTCACCCCTCAGCTCACAGAGAGACGAGAATGGCTTCTCTTCAGTATGGGATCTCTTCCCTGCATGTTAGCTGTGCAGTGCTATGGGAGAGTGAACTAGTCTCTTCTGCTTTGTGAAGTATGACCAGGAATAGCAGACTGCATCATCTTTTATTCTGGTGGTGTTGCGTGAACTAGAAAGAATATATCTTGACTCTCCAATCCCAGGTTCCGTTTGAACCTGTAGCAGTTTTTAAAAGCATTTTCATTTGTAGATGGTGGAATTGAGAAGCAGTAAGTAGAGAACGACATAGTTCCATAATTATTTTTACTTAATGTTTATATTGGGGTAATAACTAAGGGCCTCAATCTGTGCAAACATGGTAAATGACCGTCCCTATCCCCAAACAGCTTACAGTCTAAAAGACAAGACAAACATAACAGGTGGATGGGACAAATAGGTGTGGGGAAAAGGGTAGGACAGCGTCCCAAAAAATATTGTGCTTTAGCACAGACTAGTTGTGAGCACAATTTGTAGCCAGTTGGTAGCAGTAATAATTGTAATCACCACTTGCTGTTTTTATAGATTCAGTTTTCAGATTGTTAGAACCACAAAAGAATAACCTTTGACCATCCAGGTCAATAGAATATCAAAATGAACTTTGAGAGTCCAGTCAGAAAATAGTTAGCAGTAGCCAAAAAGCAAGATCATATCTTTTAAAATATACTTGACCTCTAATGATTTTTATTTAATTATTTACGTCTAAATGAAATACACAGTGAAATGTAGTCGTTACTGGTGGCCAGCAGCATCTAAACTGATTAGTGGCTTTACAAAAATCCATGAATGGTACGGCTTTTAAACACTATTACTAAATCATGCCATTCTAATTCCTTTTGCATTATATAAAAGCTGCTTTAGTAGCATGTTCATCTCTAATCGGGAGGGCAGCAAAATGACTTTGTTCACAGTTCAGTGCAGTCTGTAAATTGGCCAGAAGTCAAGGATCAGTTAAGCAGTGTGCCCACAGTAAAAAATGCATCACTTTTTAACTCAAAAGACAATTTAGTGTGCTGGTGGTATGCCACTGACCAAATGTGCAGGTTTAAATGTGCTTTGATGATTTTCAAATTAAATCTTACTGTGGTATTTTCCCGACTATGTTGAATTTTAATATATATTTTGCAAGGTTTAACCCTTTTGATATGACTCTCTATTTAAACATTCAGGGTAGATAGTTTTGCCCGATTTCTTTTCATAAGATTTTAAATTTCCAAGGGAAGCTTTTTGTTTGTGTATAAAGTTTTTATTTGAGTTTCGCCGTTTATTTCTGCTTTCCTTCTTTGGTGAAACTGTTGGGGTTGTCAAAATGAATCCCAAACATTTTGGTCATCCAGAAAGCCTAAGCAAAAGATGCAGGTAGATCAGTATATTCAATATAAAACTGAGGTGACAGGGAGTCTTCAGATTAATTACCTGAGAGCGTGAGCTTTCCCTACCCTCCTCACACAGATCTAGCCTTCTGACATTTTGGGGCTCTTAAACTTGAGGAGAAGGTATGCAGTTATACTGACCAAACTCCCGATGTAGACAGCACTATGTCGACAGGAGACGCTCTCCTGTCAGTGGAGGTAGCATCTTCACTAAGTGCTACAGTGGCGCAGCTGCAATGCTGTAAGTGTAGATAAACCCTCAGTTCTTGCTACTCTGATTTACTTTATATGGAGTTAAGAACACAAGAGGGTAGTGATTGCAGAGAAGTACTGTGCCTACAAAGAAGATAAATCTGTATCTTGTTCAGCTCTTAAAAGTTTTATATTTATAAAGCAAACTGATATGACTCAACTAATTAAGCTCCAATGCACTTCTTTTTATGCATGTAAAGCTTTAATGTTTTATACTGGTATTTTGTGTCTTATATGCTACAAAAGCCAGCTTGTTACAGGTATACATTTTAAGGAACTCAGTATGATAATGGTCACCCCTAGGTCCCAGTGCCCTGAAGAGCTACTAAATTCCCTAGGGTTCCTGAGGTTCCTAATGCCTCCCAGTAGTTGATTAATCTATTTTCTCCATCCTGTCTTCTTTGAAATCATGCTGTATATGGTTCCATTTGTTAGTTTGTTTTTAAAAATTGCCCTTGCATGAGATTTTTTCAGCTGTACAACTACCTAAAGTGCCAAGTGTTTAAAAAAATAATTTATGATCAAAAGATCTACAGCATAGACAGACACAAGTAGTGAGATTTCAAATGAAGCCATTTTAAATCCTCCCAGTTCTTAATCTAATTAACTGATTTATTTGACCTTAACAAAAATTTAATCTGCATCCGAAGAGTAAAGAGAAAACTTCAGACACTTTTCTCATCCCTGTCATAGGCTGAAACGGTAAAATGCATCAGTCTTATCTATGAAGGCGGTAAAGGCTCTTCCATAATCTATAGATATAGGTGTTAGTCTTTCCAAATAGGTATTTGTCTGTTCAGAGATTGATATAAAAACACTCTCTAAATGTCTATTTAGATAACCTATGTAGCAATAATGGCTAATTCATCCAGATTCTTATAAAGGCACTCATCTCCACAGTGTACGTGAGTGCTTAATTATTTTCCTTTCTTTTGCAGGTCGCACCTCCACAGTTTGTTACAGTCACAACTACAGTGACTCCTTCAATCCTCTTGTCTCCTAGTGTTTTCCAGCAGTCAGCGACAAAATCCACTGAAATAGAGAATAAAGCCAGCTCCTCTTCTCCTCTAACACTTGGAGCAACAGAAATTCAGACAATGCCTCCTACTGTTCTCAGTAGGTCTCAGCTCCAGGAAACCTTAATACATCTAATAAAGGTACTGTCAGTATCAGATGAAACCACTTTGGGTTTTTTCTGAATACAGAGGCAAGTAATGAGACTCCGTGCACTGGCAACTCCCATTGGATTCAATAGACGTTACAAGAGCTCAGCACTCTTGGGAGCATGATGATTCCACACAGGTCCCATGTGTAGAGACGGTCCCTTGACTCCAGGTGTCTTTCTTCCCAGGATGGCACAATTTACTTCCTTTTTGGGATCCAGGTTTAGTGATGAGGTGGGGAACAGCTGAGGGTAAGCCACGAGGGACATGCATTGGGCCTCTTCCTTCTCTATCCACATACATCTCTGCAAAAATCTGCAGAAAAGTTAATGCATCTTCAGGATTTATTAACATTCCTATGGAGCCCCTCCTGCTGCTTAGCTCCCTCTTAAAGGGAGTTCCAGGGGTGAACTTCAGGGCTGCAGTCTTTGGCAGCACAGCTCCAATGGATCTGCACTGAGTGGAAAGGAGCTCAGGCACTTGTGCAGAGACCTCTGTATAGTATTGCAAATCTCACAGGGTCTGCAGAATTTGTGGGTAGAAAAGTTGCAGAGTCCCTGTGCCATTCTATGCGTTTTTATGCTGAAAGGGGTGAGTTGGTACAGGATTTTGCCCACAAGAAGTTGAAAATATGTATGTAAAATCAAAATATCTTTCATTAATAACTCAACCTGGAAGTAACTTGACCATTACATTTTTATTTAACAAAATATTCCAGTTACAGATGAGTTTTCTTTGCCCCTTTTTTAGGGGCATGAGCTCACCTTGAAATAGAAACTGCAAGCATTCTGATTAACGAATTAGAAAGTTTTAAATGAGTGTGCTTTAATGCTTCAATTACTATTTCTGATGCAATTCTGTTTTGCAACTTCTGCTGCAATGTTCCTCAGGGCAGGTCTAAACTTAGAACGCTGTAGCAGCACAGCTGCACTGAAGCAATTGCACCACTGTAGCACTTCGGTGAAGATGCTACTATGCCAACAGGAGAGTTTCTCCTGTCGGCGTAGTTAATCCATCTCCGCGAGAGCCGGTAGCTTTGTCGATGGGAGAAGTCCTCCTGTCAACATAGCACTGTCTACACAGGGGGCAAGGTCAGTATAACTATATTGCTCAGGGATGTAGATTTTTCCCACCCCTTGGTGATGTAGTTATACCAATGTAATGCAGACCTGGCCTCAGTAAATCACAACAGAGCTATTGCTCCGAGAGAGCCATATAGCAAGAGGATTATTTAGTCTCTTTCTGTTGTAAAATTACCACCAATGTCACAAAACTTTGTGCAAAACAGGGCTCTCTTGCTCTTTCCACACTGATATCAATAGGTCTTCCCCACAAAATGCAGCTCTAAAAATAAGACTACAGAAACACAGCTCCTAGTGATAGAATTGTTAGGACTGGAAGGGGCCCATAATAAGTCATATGATCAGCTTTGGTGGCTGTTTTTGTTCTTTTGCATGACCTGCCTTTTTTTGCAGGACCTGCAGCTGCAACAAAAAACACTTGCTGACCCAGGAAAAACCTGCAAACTGAGCTCAACTGCCAGTCTTTTGTGGGGAGTTTTTATTTAATTAATTAATTAATTAATTAATTAATGGAGGCAGATTTCTGCCTGTAATCTTGAGGACACTATTTGTGCTGTTCCGGTTCCAAAGGGAGCAGTACTTTTTATATGCAATCTGTATATGCCGTATTTAGACAGGAACCTGAAGGCTATCACCTGTATTCCCCACTCTGAAGAGACACAAACTCCATCTTGAGGTTTAAGTTATGCACAGTTAAGTAGCAAAAATCAGCACTTAAGTGTATGTTTTTAGTTAATATTCTGCATGTGCTCTTTTCCCCTCCTGCAGAATGATTCCAGTTTTCTCAGTACTGTTCATGAAGTCTACTTGCAAGTCCTGACCAAGAATACAGACATCAAACTATAATTGTCAGTTGAACTGAATTAACTTCAATATGTCTGCTTCTGAAACAATTATGCCTCATCTATAAAGCTGTAATATTTTTTTAAAAAGAATATTTAGTTTTCAGTGTCTTGAATTTTGAACCTGTTGGGAAAGACTATTCCTTAAAAATACTTCTAAAAGTAATCTAGGTTTCACTGTGATCATCACCAGCAAACCTTTGTTTCTAAGGAAAAGTTGTTTAGTTGCATATGAGTTTTCATTAGCATTAAGTGAATGTGCAAATGTTTTCTCTGACCTTTTTTATTTCTAGCTATCTTCAGTATTGAAGAGTTAAGGGGAGCAGTATATACAGTACACTACACAGTTCAGAACAAAACTCAGATGTAAAACCCACTTCTGGTTCTAAGGGCTTTGTAGAGGCTGGGTAGGCTCATTTATTATAATAAACTGTGGTTGGTTGGTGGAAGATACTGCAGTCAAGCTTGGAGCTGGATGCCCTTAGAGCTAGATGTTTGAGGTAGGGGTTAAAAATACTTTTGCCCATTCCTGAGGAACAAACAGCTTTTACCCAATGCACATCCTTATTTTGAAACTGTTCCGTTAGTTTTTGGTTTTGCATCTTTGGCAACAAACAAGTGTCCAATGAAATATGCTCGATTTCTCTAAAAAGATCTAATTCAAAGTGTGCACAATCCTAGGATATGGCAATCATGTGTTCTTTAAGTAACAGCCTGATTCTGTAAATTTTTTAAAACAGATCTGGGGAAGAATATCACTCTAAGACTATTATTTTCCTATTCCCTGGGGCTATATATGATATTTGAAATATGTTGTTTCTGTTAAGCTAAGGACGAGCCAATGCCAGAATTGAGTTTCATTATTCACTTGTGTTGGCACTGTAGTGTTGAAAACTATACAGATGCGGAACAATTACAAACTGACACTCCCGCCCCCTTGCCTCCAAAAAAATTTTCACATTGTGTAATGTTGCATTGTGTTTAGTTGAAAAGTGAACACTTCTTACATATGGTTTACCATTTCAGTATTTACCAGTGTAAGAATCAGACTTCTTCATGTCTCCCCTTTTGAAGTCAGAAAAGAATCTAATGATATTTTACTATGCTGCTATTGGTCTATCTGTGACTTATATTTATTTCTATATGGCATGAAAAGGTAGTTAGTAATACTTTAAAGTAGATCTCAGTTGATTCCAGCAATAGTAATTTTAAGGGATGATTTTTGAGTAGAGAGGTCTTGGTATATTTGGTAAGGGATAATTTGTAGTAAATTTAACCAATTAGGATGCTTTGCTTATTTTTTCCAAGCACTATTGCAACGAAAAAGGAACAAGTTTTGTTTGGCTCTACAAAATAGAATATCCTAGGGATTAGTTGTAATAATGTTGACATAGTCAAGAGTGCAGGGTCATTTCATTGGAAATGATCAAATAAGCTTTAATTGTGACTCCATCACAAATCAGTGGGTTTCTTACAGTTATAACAAAATGTTTGTTTGCATTTTTCATGTCTAATAACTATTTTACTTTGAACTTTGTTTTTGAAAAGAAAAGATTTTTGTTTGGCAAAATCTGCCTTCTGAAGAGTTTTTCAGCCTTTGAACTCTGTTTTCAATTTAAAATATTTAGTATTTTTATGTTAGTGTGCAGAATTCAGGGAAACATGCTAGTGATCATGTGTATTTACCAAGAAATATATTAGCATTAATGGTAGCATTTGAATTCAGCAACAAAGACTTTCTGAACTTTGTAAGGAAGAAGGTGACCTTCCTATTCACCTACTAGAATTATAATAGCATTCACAAAGCAATGTGAATTTGATTAGTTTATCTAAACCCATACACCTGATCCAAATAAAACTTGTGAGGACCTTATTGGAGGAGAAAGAACAGAAAAAAATGCCAAACTAGAGAGCAGTGCTCTTGGATATAGTCCTAGTGGACAATAACCAAGACCCTCAAACAGGTGTCTTTCTCTGGCTTCAGCAAAGACTGAAGCAGTATTTTCTTGACTTTTATGAGCATTTCTACTAACTTGAAAAGGAGGGTGGATGGAAAGATGAGTTCCCAAGTATAGAAATGAGAAAAGGAGCTACTGAGATGATACAAATTACAAACATTTCTGTTAATTTTCGGTTAAATACAGTCTCATTTTTAAAATGTCCTATCCAAAGATTTATATAAATGATGGGACACTGAGGATTTCCCTCATATGGATTGTACTTTCATTTGAAGTCTGTACGTCATGAATAGTTGACGATAAAGGGAATGTTATTTTAAGTAGCAACAATAGGGTTTGATTATAATCTAAACCCCAAACGTTTTACATTTTTGTTTAATGTGCTTGTGTTATAACTGTCCAGGAACCTCCACACGATGTTGGTAGATCCAAGTTCTCTTAATTTTTATATTCTACTAACCTGAAAAAGTGTCGTCTTCCCAGCTTGCAGAATGAATTTAAATCCTCGTGACTAAGCAAGCTTTCTAATGAGTACAACTGATTTCTGTTCATATTGAATTCTTACTCACATTGACTCCACCTGCTGTATGTATAAACAGACGCACACTGGGAGAACAGGAGTCTCCTGCATATGCAGAGTGCCATGATAGTGCTTTTTGTAATACGACAAGATTAAACAGATAAACCTCTTTAATGAAGAACTGCATTGTAAAACAAGCTCTGCTGCAACATAAAACTGGAGATGTTTTATAGTGTGGAAATTGACAGCTTTATTCTGGTTATTTTAAACTTTTGTATTCTAAAATGGTCAAGTTTGTTTCATTGCTTGATTCATGTTAGCTGCATGTACTGATCGCTAATACATAGCTAGTTACCATGGGTCATCACAGCAACTTAACATGATCATTTAAAGTGGCTTTTTGTTTTGGTAAAACTACTACTTGTACCCATTAGTTCTGAGAGTGAAAACAATTAGTTTAGACTATATTCCCAAAATTAATTATCTGTCTAAGCACGTATTTTCTATGGTCAATGTTAAGTCACTTTAAAAATGATAACCTTCTAATCAACGATGGTTTTAAGATTTACAGCTTTATTATTATTCACAACATTAAAATTGTTTCTCAGTTTTGTAGCTGTTAAGTTAATATTGCAAAGTTGTATGAAAAATACCGAACAGCTATTAATTTGGAAGCAATATATCTTGTAAAAGTAGAAAATATTTGCTAAAGA
The DNA here is from genome assembly GCF_013100865.1 of Trachemys scripta elegans. NCBI lineage: Eukaryota > Metazoa > Chordata > Testudines > Emydidae > Trachemys > Trachemys scripta. The sequence goes on from NC_048304.1 coordinate 28,081,516, forward strand.
ATTGAGGCAAAGTGTGAAACTGAAAGAGTAATTATTAATTTTAGTTTCATATAACAAATGTTTGACTTGCCAGGTATTTCTATTCAACATGTTTGAACATTTGCAGCTGGACATGTTTCATTTTGCCTACATTTTGTTTTGCTTCATTTTGGTACATTCCTTCAACCTATAATGCCCTATCTAATCAAGTATGTAATTACTGGGAAACTTTCAAAAGAGAGTGATTACTTTGGAAAGTTATCTTTAAAAATATGTGAGAAATCAGCCACTTTTTCCAGCTATTTGAATTGCTTCTTGCTTACAGCATATCTTTACAGGAGGAATGTGTGCAATATATTTCACCTCAGTTTAGTCTGACATTGTTGTGAAAATGTTAAGATGCAATATCTTCCTTCCACTTTAAATTGGAAAAAATTGCAATATCTTTCTCTGATGGTCTATTTATTTTTATCTATTCTGTGCTTGGGCACATTGGTGGGGGGTGTTTTAAAATGTAAAGTATGCATTTTTAACTGTCAGATTATTATTATTATTTTTTACCACTTTCAACTGCACCAGTTATTATTTACTTGCATGTTCTTACAGTATGAAGATGGTCAAGACATTGGGGTTTTTAGTAATGATTTCTGGAAACATACGGTATGCAAACAAGTTTTTTAAAGTCAGTAAACATAGATACTGCATCACTAACATTATGATATGGACTTCTTTATACCATCTATGTATGTTTGCAAATATTAAGTTATTGCATAAATGTTTAAGAATTAGCATTTTTCATCCAAAATTTTGTATGTTTGCAAATATATTTTTGTAATAAAATTTCAAAAGCAAATATTTCAGCACCTCTTACGATCTTCCGGTGTTTTATTTCATTTGCAGAGATAGAAACTAGCTATAAGTGTAAACTCAAAAGGTTCATTGGGGTCATCCATCCTGGTGCCTTAAATTTTAGATTTTGAATTCGGCAAACCAACCAATCTTCATCCTGTTCTAAGAAGTAAATCTGTAAGATCTGTGTTGCTACTACTGCAGTTGCTTCCATTGGCTTCCATCCTAATATTTAATTTTTGTAGTACCCTTCTCATCCATTCTAGCAGATGTGTGATACTTGAGAAACCAAATATTAATCGGAAACAGTTTAGATTTAGACTTGGTGGTCTGGATTAATTCAGCAACTGTCACTCCATACTAATTGATTATGGTAATACTGTGCTGCCCAAACCACTGGTGAATTATAATAGTTTTCAGAGTAGCAGCCGTGTTAGTCTGTATCCGCAAAAAGAACAGGGGTACTTGTGGCACCTTAGAGACTAACAAATTTATTTGAGCATAAGCTTTTGTGGGTTACAGCCCACTTCATCAGATGCATAGAATGGAACATATAGTAAGAAGATATATATACGTACAGAGAACATGAAAAGGTGGAAGTTGCCATACTTTTTTTTACGGATTCTCCTTTGCATCTTGAATGCCAAACTTATTTTCAGCTGAAATAGAACATAAACAATATTATAAAATTCTTCACATATTCCTTACAAACATTATTTAATTGCCGTAAGATAAATCAGATGGGGAAATTGAGACAGACAAGGGGACAAATTCAGAAGTTATATGTCAGGTGGAGTAAGTTAGATGCCCTTGCATTAAATTCCCATAAATTCAGTCTCTTGAATCTACTTACACCCAGTCTCCCACCAAATTTGTCAGTCTAAATACGTCTAAGGGGATGTAACTTACATGTTGAAGAGGCAGAACTGTATCTAAAAACAGGATGATGCTATCTTTGTAGCTGTTAGTGGACTGAGAACTGTACTATATATGCAAGCAGGTCCTCTCTGATTGCCTTGCATGGCAGCCTTCCAGTAGGAGAGTGATAACTTTTATGGAATAGTCATGAAAACAAAATAACAGACATAATGGCCTGAATTTTGGCTTTGCTTGCCATGTCAAATTTGTTGCGTACAACAGTCAACACAGAGGCGGAGGATTGAGTACAGTGGGCACAGTCTCTTCTCTTTTATAGAGATTCAGTGAAGAATTATATTGTCCTGCATCTAAACTACGTCATCCACTGTGTAAATAAAATTCACCGCAAATTTGGGCCAATTTTTTTTCCTCTGGCCTCCCATCTCACATGTCAGTTTGGACTCTGCAATGGACAAGCGTATTTTCTGAGTGAGTTGGGGTGGAAGCATGTGTCAAAAATCAAATAAAGAAAGGTGGTTACAGTATTATGGAGAAACAGGTGGGAGGCTGGGAGCTTGGGGCTCTGCTTTCTGGTCTTCCTTCAGCAGGTGCTGTCCAGCAACGAAGTACACCCTCATCTATGTTTGTAAATGTTCCAAATGTGGGAGCTAGCCCCCTCCTTTCCAGGCTAACCAAGTAGCTGAAAGGAAAACTACACTTTTCTCTAATGCCTCTTAGAGAATGAAATATCTACCAAAATGAAATATATGAAAATGAATTTCCCAGTGAATTTTGAAATACCTGTCACTGTTTTAATACCTCCCTCCAATGAACTGGACTATGTGACTCTGAGGTCTAACCGCTTAGTGATGTTGCATTGTACTTCCCAGCAGGAGGCAGAGTTTCATGAAATAGAATTAGGGCATAGAAAATTCATCCACTGAAATCTGACTCTTCTAATTGAATTTTGGGGTAAATTCTGATGGGGTTAGAGGATGAAATACATATACGCTGTGGCACATACAAATAGCACATGCTAAAGAAAACATTTCTTCAGATGCAAGAAGTGAGGTTCTTACCCACGAAAGCTTATGCTCCAATACATCTGTTAGTCTTAAAGGTGCCACAGGACCCTCTGTTGCTTCTTACAGGTTCAGACTAACACGGCTACCCCTCTGATAAAGAAAACATTGTGACAGATCCTCAGCTTGTGTAAATAGCAACATCTTTACTGACTTCAGTAAAGCCATGCTCATTTAAACCACTTTAGGATGTGATCCATTGTACAACAATATACTTGTTATGCCTCACACCCTACAAAGTGACTGGATTGCCGTGGGGCTCACTAATATCATATCACTGTATCAGAGGACAGAAAAACTGCTACCATCCCTTCTCCCAGTTACAAATGTTGTTTCATGAAATAGGTGGATTTTTCTCCCTTTCATTTAAAAATTGAAAATGAATTGTGTGCTTTTATTTTTAAACTTTTTTAACAATGCATTTAAGCAGTTCTTAAATTAATCCAAGCATTAAAAAATACACCTTAAAATAACTTTTAAACTGTTTTCAATGCTTGCTAGCCGGAACTTGATTTGTCTGTCTCCATTCTGTTTCATGAAATTCTACTTTCCAAGAGTGAAGATGGTGGCTTCTTCCTTGTTGCTTTAAATATTGTATTATATGTCAGATAAACGTGTTTTTTTAAGTAGCTTCCTCATCTTTGCAAGTAGACATCATGATTAGAATCACGTGTATGCTACTCTGCTGTTTTCCTGTAAAGATGAGCAACCTAAACTGTTCCACAGAGATGAACTCTCTTGTCTTTCTTAAGTTGTAAGTGTTGTTATTAATGATTACTATCATTTCTCTGACCTGACAGGTTTACTAGCAGGGCCAGCTCTGGGCACCAGCTTGGCAAGCAGGTGCTTGGGGTGGCCACTCCGGAGAGGGGCGGCAGGTCCGGCAATTCAGCGGACGGTCCCTCACTCCCGCTCGGAGCGAAGGACCTTCCGCTGAATTGCTGCCGCAGATCGCAATCGCGGCTTTTTTTTTTTTTTTTTTTTTTTGGCTGCTTGGGGCGGCCAAAACCCTGGAGCCGGCCCTGTTTACTAGTCTAGGCCAACTTGGAAATCTCATGAGAATAGCACTCCTATGCGCTCTCTCCACCTCCATCCAGACTGAAACTAGGAAATTTCGAGTCCATTTTTCTTTGCTTGATTGTACCTTCAAACCCCTTATCAAAGATTTGTGGGATGGGCAAAGATTAAAACTAGTTAATACCAAACTGTTTGCCCATCCCTAGGAGAAGGCTGATAGGCTAATGTAATTAGCTACATTAAACCATCTTACCCTATCAAAGTTAATTTCTATTAAGGATTTATTTTATCTGACAGATAAACATTAAATGTACATATATAAATATCTGAAAGTCTCCCTACAGATGTTAACTTTCACTAACATATAGAATTGACATGTGCGGCCATATTCTGATCTGTTACTCTAGTTTTACATCTTATATTATCTAAATCAGGCTATTGACCATTGTGTCAATCCCTTTGAATTAGTGCACTAATAATTTTGTTTGTAAAATGTTTATACATGTCTTCCAATTTTCTTGTGCTTTCCATTAAATTCCTTCTTTGTGCAGGATTCCCGGTAGGGCCAGTTAAGCAGTGGGAAAGAGAGGCGGCTCTTCTGTCAATCATTAGCACATTTTAAAGGAGAGCTTTAGGAGTGAGGTATAACAAAAGGAGAGCAAACAGGAACTAGAAGTGCGGGTAAACAACAGAAAAGAGTTGATGCAAAATGTAGATGGGAAATATGGAAAGAGGTGATTAGCAGTGAGGTGATAAGGGATACATGAGAAATACAAAGATGTTACATGGAACACAGAAGAAACCAATCGCTTTGCTGTAAGTTACCATTTCATTCCTGGGCTGCTGCATGCCTCCTTTGGGTGATTTACCAGGGTTTAGTGGCTGAGGATGAAATGAGGTTCACATTGAGGAATCCAGAATATTTCAGTCCATACATTGATAACCAAGCTGGGTTGGGCATGACCTCCCTTCCCCAGTCTGTGCTGTGGTAGCACTGAACTATTTGCCAGGTCCACTATGGATTTTTTTTAGCCTTCAGATATCCTGAAGCAGGATAATGGAGTTGCCAGACTAATGGCATATCCAATTCCTATTTCTTTGCTGATGGTTCTTACTTTAGAGCCCAAAATCTGTAGCTCTTGCTAAGAAAGAAGTTGTTCCTAGTGAATTGGCTCAGCCTCTCATTTTTCATAAATAAATCTGGAGGGTTTTTTTCCTATTTAAAATGTAAGTAGTACAATTCTATAAAATGCATTGTAGGAAGTCTAATCACAAAGGCATAAGGAATATGCTTCCTTTTCAGGTTGATTGAAGGCACTTGGCCTTGGGCCTTACTTAAAGCATGCAGGTATGTGATGTAAATGTACAGCTTGTGTTTATTTCTTACCTAAATAAATCAAGAGGCTCTGAGAGTAACGAGAGAGATGCTCTAATGTGATGCTAGCAGAGTCCTTATGTGCTCTTACTCTAGAGAGCATATAGCTCCCGCATCCTGCCCCACTTCGTAGAAATCAGAGAAGGGTGGAGGAAGGCCTACAAGACTTTCTATTCCATCTCCTTACCAATGTGGGATTGTGATCCACAGTATATTTTTCTAGTGTATTGTCCAGTTTACTTCTAAAATGCCAAGCTTCTACTCCTCCACTGGGGAGACTAATCTCCAATCTGATAGATTTCACTCTAAGGAATTTTTTTTCTAATACCCAAAACTTTCCTTTCCACATGTTTAGTTCATTACTGTGTTTGTGTTCCCTTGCATCTAATTTTTTTCCTCCATCGTTGATGCCTACACTGTTCAATATTTGGAGATAGTTTTCATCTCCCGAATTGCCCCTTTATTTGTTGCTTAGCTAAATGATACATATTAAACTGCTTAGACCCTATTTTTTGCAGGCTGTTCCATCCAAGGCTGAAATCAATGGATCTTTGCACCGGTGTCGTGGTTTGGCGCTTCACAACGGCTTGCATAATTGGGGCAAGAATTTGGGCCCTAGCCAGCCCTCCTCCCAAAGGGCCTCCTCTCCTGCTGCTCTTTCCAAGAGGAACAATAATCCCCAAATCTGTTATGTTGTAGGAAAGAAACTGAAATCCCTTTTCCAGGAAAACACATTGTGTGAAATCTTGGCCCCACTGAAGTCAATGCCAAACTCCCATTTATTTCAATGGGGCCAGGATTTCTCCCATTGTAGTTTTACAGAGTATGACATAATGTAAATGGGAAGTCTGATTGATTGATTTATTAGTAGTATAGCAGGAGTTGCCGATGAGCCCCAGTCATAAACAAGGACACAATTGTGTTAGGTACTATACAAACATTGAAAAAAAAAGTCTTAATTTGGCTGTTGTAGATGCCTGTCCTGTTCCTTCTCCTTTCTATTTATACTGTAAACAGGAAACGGTTGGTTGGGTTTTTTTTTTTTTTTTTTAAATAATGTCTCCTTATTTACACAGAGTAAGTTATTCCATTTTTGGTAACAAGATCTTTAACTATGGAGTTCAGTCATTTGAACGTAGATATTCCTTTAAACAGTGAGTCCTGATCAGATATGCCAGCCTATAATGACAAAGCAAATTCCTAGTCTGTTTGAATGGGGGGGAACTAGTTTGTTTACTTATCATGAGTCAAATGTCAGACAGCTACTCAGTAGATGTAATGAAGTTACTTTTAAAAGTGTGTGTACTGTAGAGATTTGCTAACGTTTATCTAACTAAAACTGTGATCAGATAGAGGTAGAGGCTTGGCTTAAACAAGCACAAGCAAAGATCTTCATAAGTAAGGCTGAAATCAGAGTGGCTGAATCAAAACCCTAGATCCAAATAGCCCCAAACTTTGCAGCATTTGAAATCTACATCTGGTTCTAAATTTTGCAACTTGGGTCAGTCTCTAGCTGAAACACTTCTGTAAACTACCCACTTTGTGCTTAGAAATTGGAGTGCATCTGTTATACAAAGTAACTCATTAATGGGATTCCTGCAACACTATGATGAGATGGAAGACGGTGTATGTGTGTCTGCAGCAGTTTTCAATGGACTATCCATTCATTAGGGAAAGGGTGATAGTCTCCCTGTGTAAAGGCTGCAACAAGCTTCAAATATAAAGCTGTTTTGCCCCTTAATATTTTGGCTTGGAAAATAGGTTTGGTCTGGAAATTGCCAGATTTACCCTGCAAACAAAGAATTATTCTTGTTGACTTGTTTTCTGCAAAGTTTTAAAAAAATCATCACATAATTTTTGGGCTCTGTCCTGTTCCCAGTGATTTCAGTGGGTTTATTTACCATTGCTGCCTTTGGGAGCAGGTTCAGGCCCTGCATGAGCATGTTGTACTCTATGGGCTGTTGGTTGCTCCTTAGAAAGAGCATAAGAGTGTTTATGTAGATAACCGTGAACAGATACCTTCCTTTAGCTCCTGCGCTCAAGTCCTGTGTGTGTTAGCAGACCCATACTGGACCCTCATGCTCTATCTCAGAGATGAGGCTCTTTTCTCAGCTCTGTGGCAAATTTTCTACGTAATCTTTAGCAAGTCACTTAAACTACATTCACCAGTTACCTGATCTGAAAAAACGACCTGCGCGTGTTCTCCACGGGTCAAGGGAGCCTTTTAGTGGGAGAGGCAGTTGTAATTGTTGTTTTGCTAGATCAGGGGTCTCAAACTCCTGGCCCGCGGGCCATCTGCAGCCCGCGAGCCTCCCCAATGTGGCCCACAGGGCTCCAGCAGTTTTGGGGCCGGGTCTCTCCCTTGGACCCACCTGTCGCCCCTGGGCGCTCCCCACTCGGGCCCCGGCAGTGCAGCGGAGCTGAGTGGCGTCTGCCTGCTCGCTCCAGTGGCTGCTGGCCTCCTCCCTGTGGCCCCGGGGTGTGGCTGTGCCTCCGTGCGCTGCCTCAGGCCCAAGCGCCCTTGCGGCTGATGGGACGCTACAGGGGAGGTGCCTGGGGGCAAAGCACGCAGAGGCCCCCGGCCTGCCCCGGCTTGGAGCCCCAGGTAAGCGCCGCACCCCTGACCCTTTCCCAGAGCCTGCACCCCCACTCCCTTCCCACACACCCCTCCCACCCCGAACTCCCTACCAGAGCCTGCACCCCCTCCCCCATAACTCTCCTGCCCCCAAACTCCCTCTGAGCCTGCACCCCAATCCCATCCCCCCTCCCCCACCCAAACTCTGTCCCAGAGCCTTAGGCAGGTGGGGGGGGAGTTTTTTTGGGGGGCGGGTTCTGGGAGGATTTGAGGACTGGCACTGGCCCTAAGGTAAATTGAGTTTGAGAATCCTGTGCTAGATCTTGGAGTTTCCTCTTACAGAATGTGTCATCTATTTGAACAAGCACTTTTTAAAATGGATTTTGTTTTGTATTTTGAGATTCACTGGTGAAAGAACCTGAAGAGCGTGAAGGTGCAGCACAGCCTGGGGGCGGGGCGTGTGGCTATGGTGGCTTTAAGTTCCTTTTGTGCCCTCTTGATCCTGGGCTGCTACAGGCATGGGAGAGGCCCCCTTCCCCCCAGCATAATTTACATAGACTCCCTAGGCCGGGCTACGTTACAGCTCCCCTATGAGCCACAGCCCAGAATCTCTACAATTGTTCCAAGCTGCAGCCCCAGCCCAAACACTCCCTTCCTGCCCTTGGCATGCCTCCTGACAATTCGGACTTGCAAGGGGGTCCTTGGAGGAGAGCCTAACAGCTGTCCTCTGCAGTGTCTGTAATGAGGGAATCCCTCCCATGGCCTGACACTGGACTTTTGGGCGTCCTTTACACCATTTTAGCCCTCTTGCTTGGTATTAAGGGGCTGGAGTGGAGGTGAGGGTCTCACCCAGAGCTTTTGTACATTACTTTACTTTATACTTGAAGTTAATAATGTGTTTATATAGAAGGTGTGTAATGTCCTTAATTATTTATGTCCTTGCTCTTAAGTGCTTAGGTTTTGTAGATGATGTGCTAGGTAAGGACATATTTGCCAGTCAGCAGCCTTATTACTTTTTGGTTTTGGAATTTGATTTAGGTTAAAATGTTAAAGCTAGGACAAAAGTTAAGCAACTAACTCCATATTTAGATATCTAAATGAGTGGCCTGACTTACAGTGGTGCGGAGCATCTGAAGTGCCCACTGAAATCAGTGGAGTTGCCTCTATTTATGTCACACAGAGCCACATTCATTGCTGTGCTGTTTGCACAATTATCGCAAGAACAGAGTTTAGGTTGGGGGGTCTCTAAAAGGTGCTAATATGAGCACAACAATTTTTCTTATGCAGGAAGCAGGAAACTGATTTTGAGTTTCTAGCTCATGGTTATAATAGTTGTCAAATCCCCAGGCGGCCCTCTGAGGCAGGAGCAGATGTAGGCTGCAGCACAGGCTGGCTAGAAGCGGGATCAAGGGCAGTCTGTTGAAACTACTGGCAATGGGAGTGTTTGCAACCAGGTAGTGATGCTGAGTGGATTCTGCCCTTTGCTATTCCTAGGTTTGGCAACTCTGTTTCCTTTTCCTGGTTGTGATGTTGGACTCTGCTGGTTGTTCCTTATCTTAGGTTATTGTGTGAAAACTTTTGCAAAAAGATGAATCTTCAACATGGCCTGAAAATGATTAAACAGCAAGGAGGGAGGGAAGGAGGGTGTGTGTGTGTGTGTGTGTGTGTGTGTGTGTGTGTGTGTGTGTGTGATTTCTTCCAGAGAGCCCTATTGTCCATTATTTATTATCTGTATTACAGTGCTAGGCACTGTACAAACAGAACAAAAAAAGACCAGCATGCTGTATCTCCAGTGCTTGTGAGTTTCATTGTGAACACTTCCTGCTGCAATGTCCCACACAAACATAGCTCAGTTATGGATGGAGAGGCAATTTCTGGCTGAAACTTAACTTGTTGAAAGACTTAAAGATTAGGGCCTGGTTTTGAATTGATGTCACTGGTACACACCAGTATTGGCCTCTGACATGGCATGAGGTGAATGATGCATCATTTTATGTAACCGCTCATTAAAAATACATTTTCAAATACCTGAATGTGTTGTTACTTACAGTCATATAACATGGTTCACAAGCTTATATCATTAGTAATAACAGAGGGAGTACGAAATTGAGATGCAAGGAAAGGGTAGTGGAGGAAGAACTGATTTAATATTAAACTTTGAAGCATTTGATTAAGTCAAAAATTGCTTTTTCCTTCAGATATTATCTCCTGGAGATTCATAGATTATATAAGACCAGTAAGGATCATTGTGAATCATTTAGCCTGACCTACATGAGGCAAGCCATAGGACTTCCCTGAATTAATTCCTGTTTGAACTAGAGCAGCATCTCCTTTATAAAAACATGCAATCTTGATTTAAAGATTTCCAGTGATGAAGAATCCACTACCACTTTTGGTAAGTTTTTCCAATGATTAATTACCCTCACTGTTAATAATTTATGCCTTGTTTCTAGTCTAAATTTGTCTATCTTCAACTTCAACCAATTGGGTCTTGTTAGACCTTTGTCTGCTAGATTAAAGAACCCATTGTCAAATATTTGTTCCCCATGTAGGTACTTACAGACTCTGATCAAGTCACCCCTTATCCTTCTCTTTGTTAAGCTTAATAGATTGAGCTCCTGGAGTTTCTCACTATAAAGCATCTATTCCAATCCTTTCCAACATCCTTCTTGAAGTGT